>NW_025222181.1:726150-924188 GCF_014066325.1 Apis laboriosa
ATTAATCGATAAATAAGGCTAGTTTCTCTTTCTATTATCTCTTTACAATGTGATATAATTTTTATTTGAAATATAATTGAAAGTCATTAGATATATAAAAATCAAGATGAAAGATGTACGTTCTTTCCATATGCTGTATTATTAATCAAAATATAATTAGTATTAAAGAGTTATATATATAAAAAAAAAAATGAAAATTATGTTCATTCTTTTCTACAAATTTGAAATCGTATGTTGCTATTATCATACTTTCACGTTCTAATTTCTAATTTCTAAAATATAAACTGATGTAATGATAATATATTTATATACTATCGATAGTAGTCTATAGATAGTAATTTTAATATGGATCTTATCTAATAATAATAAACTGTAGTTTAATTATTCTAAATGTATTTTATTTATTATTTGAAACAAATTATTATGTAAACTTTGAAAAATGAAAAAATTGTTTATAAAATATGCAATTTTATATGATATATATGATATTAATAATAGAAAGAAAAAAATGTATTAAAATTATAAAAAAAGTATATATAATATAAAGAAATATAAAGTAAAATATAATAAATATAAATAAAGCCAATGAAAAATTTACTTATATATTGAATTAAGTTTGTATATTATATACATGTATAAGTCATGTGGCGCCAATATTCTCAGACATATAATTAATATCAATAGAAGATGATCTCATATATGTTGGATTACTAATCTGATTGAGTAAAAATTATTTTTGTATTTTTGTAATTATCACAAAATGTTTCAATTTTTCTTAGAAGTTAATTTTTTCTTATTGTATAAATTTTAGAATGAAAACATTTATAAAATTTATTTTATAAGGTACAATAATTGTTTTTAAATACTTTTACAAGTTTATTATAAGATTTTTAAGACTAATGAATGCAATATTGTAAAAGAAAAATTTAATTTGAAAACTTAATTTTTAAAATAGAATATATATGTAATATTAATATAAGATATTACAATAGAATTTTTCTGAGTAATATAAGAAAAATTATAACTTTATAATCCTTGTTAAATGGATTTGAGAAAAGAATGTTCCAATATATATATATATATATATATATGCTAGTCGAAGAAAAATTTCATTTGCAGAAAGATATTTTGAAATAAAATTCTTCATTTCTGTAATATCAAACGAGAGATTTTTGTGTAGGAAGCAATTACACCCACATATTCTACAATGCGTATATATTTCTCAGTTTTGTTACAATTTTATCATCACTCTATCTGATGACATAATATCTTTAATTATTTACTGGAAACCAACTGTCAATATCAATGTTATTATGTATATTATATATCACAAACTTTGATGATATTTCTAATTTTAATTTTATTTTTATTTTTTTTTTTTTTATTTAGGCACAAGCCGTTATATATATTCGTTTGAAATTTCAAACAAACACAATTATCTACTAAATTATTCATTATTCTGAATTCAAAAATAAAATTTACTAGTTTATTTCAAGAGGGGCGACATTTTATGACGATCATAAATCTTTTCTAGATGGACGTGTTTCAGAAATTTCAATTTCAAGGTGATCTACATCGTTTTCAAACGGAACTACAAACGAACTATTTATTCGATATATTATATGTGTTCGAATTTTTTTTTCGCGAATATATATATATTTGGAAGGCAATTCTTCTTGGGACCTAGTGAAGCGAACACTTCATGTAATTGAAAAACATATTTAAATTACATAGAAAATTCAAATTTCATAAAAAATTATATCATAATATATCATTTATATCATTTCAATATATATTTTAAATTAAATACGTAGCCAAAATGTAGCAAATGGAGCATGAGATTTTGTATAATATTAAAAATATGTTAAAAAAAAAAAAAAGATTAAAATTTTCTATAAAAAAAAAAAAATTTCGAAGAATATTTAAACACATTTTTAAAACATCAGTATATATTCCTATATGATATTTATAAAAAAATTTACTGAAAATCCAAGATAATTGATTTTGACTTAAATTTCTTCTTTTTTACACATTAATATCTATAGAAATATAAATAATTAGTATAAAATTAATATTCGTTTTAATATAACATTCTCTTTTCAAAACAAAATTCTTTTAAAATATTCTTGATATATATATATTATATATCGCTTATTTGTTATATAATAATGATATAACTTAAAAATTATAGTTTTTTAATTGTTAATATAAAAAGAATTATTAATCGTTATTACATAAAACTTTTTTTTTATGGATTAACCTTTTTTTTTATCGAATTTATTGATATTTCCTATTTTTCGTTATAAAATCATCCAAGATCATTTAAAAATTTGCAGAGCATTGTTCAAATCATTATAAACATGAGATTAATATCTATCTAACATCTAATATCGAAATAATTGCTAAATATCCGATGTCATGGTAAATTTAACTTCACTTGCGAAATATCAACATCCGTTTTTTTTTTTTTTTTTGATATTCAATCGTCCTGACATTAATTTCTTTTGCAATCATTTCGACATTTCTCGAAACGACCTCGATTTTTTTCGGAAAATTTTTTAAAATCGTGTGCACAAAAATTATATATAATCTTGTTCTAATATATAGGTCAATTTGGCATATAAAATAAATGTAAAAAAAAAACAGCAAAAAAAAATAATTTAAATTTTTATTTATACAAAGAAAAATGTAATTGAGATAAAAAAAGAAGTGAAAACGTTCGTAATTAAAAATATGATTTTTTCTAAAAGTATGGAGGATATACTTTAAAAAAAAAAACAAATATTAATTACAAAAGATAATGATATGATATATATATTATTGGCGCATTTGTCTTTAATAGAGAATTAGACAGATTTATTATATCATATTTTTCACTCAACGAATAATCATCTTTTCCAATCACAAGATTGTAAAATAAATTATATAAATGTAAATATAAAATTTATGTAACTTGTTCATTATCTGAATATTTTTACGATTTTAAAAAAATTCGCCATGATATGCAAAAAAAACTGTATATATTAAATAAAATTTATGTTTTTGCTATAATGCTCTAATATATTAAAAAATAACGAATTAAATGTAGTTAATAAACAAATACATAGAATAATTATCTTTATATTTTAAATATATCTAACTATTATTATAACTATTAATGTAAATCATTTTAAGTCAATTATTCGATTATATAAATATAATAATAGATATAAATTGAAATAAAACTTTAAATATTATCTAACATAAAATTACGATGAAATCAAAAATTTATTTCATGAGGATCTTTGTATATCTAGGATAGGATTTTTTAATTTTTCGCAAATAAAAAAAATAATTATTCAATTAGAAATTGAAATTAAAACCTTAAATATTATAATACCTTAAAATGATTGTTAAACCACCCTAGTCATTATATGATGAAATCAAAAATTCTTTGTTCTAAACAAAAAAAGAAAACAAGTATAACGTGAAACTACTAGGCAGATAGGTAATGACCGACTATAGTTAGACCACAGCTCGTTCTGGCCTGTCCTTGAAGGACTCGGAATATGCTCGAAGGTGGCTTGCTTGTTCTTTCTCCAGAGACTATATCGTCACAATTTCACACATTGTGATATAATAGCTAACTACATAACTCTGTGTTTTATCATTACCAAGATAAAATTTTTTTCGCATTCTATTATATCTTTTATTATATATCTCCTGAATTCAATAATGAAATGAAAAATTTTTTAATGGTTTTCAAGTAACTTTTTCTATTGTCAACAATTTGGAATTTTTTTGTTCTTTTTATATTGAATTTTTTAACTTTGCAATTTTTTTCACAAACTCTTGACTAAACTTCTTGCAAAAAAATTTTTTCTGAAACAAGATTCTAACCTAATAAGATTCTAACCTAATTTTTTTTTATATTTTTAAATTTTATAGGATACATTATTGATACTTTTATATATATATATATATATGTATGCTTGATAATATATTATCACAAATTATTATCAGTATTAAAAAATATAATATAAGATAAATTACTTAATAACATGAGTCTCTATGTATATCGAGATTATTAGGCTATTATTCGATCAATGAAACGAAAATATCACAGGTGAATTGATTACAATTCAAAAATTTATTTCTCGATTATATTCTTTTGTTGGTCCAAGGTCGTTTGTCTGGCAGAATCATAATTATATGTATAGGTTTCGTACGCGATTTGTACGTCTGGTCGGTAGGTATAGCGAATGCGTAAGACGCGATCCACGAAGTCTACAAGAAAACCAGTTTTTAAAACGTGACTCACGATTGTCCTTTATCATATGCGACACTTCGTAAAAATAACTTTGCCAGAAACTCGTTCCTGAATATCTTAAAATTCAGTATTGCTCGTCAGATCCGAGCAATGTTCGCATGAAAAATGAAGAACTATCATGTATTGTATTCACAGCTGCAAAATCCTTTTAAAGTGTCAATAAAATTTTTTAAACTATAACTAAAGTTACTATCAATTAGTATTCATTAATGGAAAATGATTCTCAAGAATCGTTTTCAAGATCAATGAAATTATTAAAAAAAAAATTTTTGAAAAAAATATTTATTTTCATTATAATGTGCCTTTTGAAATAGTACAACTTTATTTTAAAAAATTCTTTTATACAACAATCATACATATAAAATATATTAATCCCTGTTAACTGAGTCATTCTCTATATTCTGTATGTAGAAATTATTATTCCAGAAATGAATCATCAATAAGACTATACTTTCTGAAACATTCTAGAAGTATATATATATATTTTCTATGAAAATTTTTCATAGAAAAAAAATGACATAGCAAAACAAAATACAACCATAATCGTGCAATTATAATTGTACATAGAGATAAGATTCTGCATTGTTATGTAAAGTTCTAACATCCGGAAGTGACGCGATGCATGCAGCCTATGTAATAGGAACTATTTCTGTTTGCCTCTTCCTTTCAATTTCTTTCACTTTTATGTTTTTATCCGCGTTGTCCGGCATAATAATTGGGTATATACATGCAAGATAGAATGTACAAAGCGTTACATCTATTTTTCTTGATACCGATTGTAGGTATCAACATGCTTTTTTTTCAAATCAAATATGTATAACTTTATTTATCAAATATATATATATGTATCAAATAGAATAGAATAATTTAGAATCCAATAATATAAAATAATTTTTCTGTAGATATGTTTTGAGATTCAAAAAAATTTCTTTCTTTCATTTTCTTTCTTATAATATTTCATATTTATATAGATACAATATTATTAATCTTTTTCTCTCTTTTCTATTAATTTTACTATTTAATTTAAAAAAAAACACGTTTACATTTATAATAGTTTTCGAAAAGAAAACTACATGTAATATTTCATGATATTCTATCTTGTACATGTATATATATAAATATATAATGCGTAATAAATATTGTATAGTAATCACACAATACTTCCTGTTTGACTTGCTGTCTATAAATAAATATATTCCTATCGACTAAAAGGCGAAACGTTAATTATCGAAGACGAGTTAGCATGAATGTTAGCGCAGGACACGTTCGGGAATCGTTCAAGCCTTTCTGTTCTCACGTGTATGCAAATGTTTTCCACGAAACAATTGTGACGAGAGATTTTAATCGACGTTTCTAGAATTATTTTGAGATTTTCGAAAGACAATGAAGTAGAACAAACAACTAAATTTTTAACTATTAAATTGTGCAATAAATCTCTTCGTTTTTTTTTTTAATATTGACAATTTTATGTATACCTTACGTAATCAATGTATATGTACTATTTTTCTTTATGACTTTTTGCCATCTTTTGGATAACAACAAAAAGAATCGATTTGTAATATTTAAATATTTTAAATATAATGATTATAAAATATTTTTATTTCAACATATTATATTATTTCAAAATTTAATATTAATTTTTCTAAAAATTCATATTTTTGATAATTGTAAAACAAAAAATTTTTAATTCATCAATACAAATAAATTTATTAAGAAATTTATAATTTAATATATATATATATATATATATCTGATTAAATTTCTATCTAATTATTAATTTAATTAGTAATCTAATTACTAAATAAGCATTGTCCAAATTATTATAAATTATTTTAAAAAATAATTTAAAATATTTAAAAACAAATTTAGTTTCAAAAGCGCTTTCAAATTGACTATTTAAATGATGAATAAAGAGCAGATAAAAGTTTTTTCACTGGAACAGGTTGTATAAAGCTACCATCTTTGTATTAGCTACACTCGACATCGAATTCCTTTCTTTATTTATTTCAGTTGTTTCAACGTTCCTTTCCACGCTCGCGATCCTTTGAACGCATTCCTGCAATGTGTATTGTTTTACGAAACTACGTAGAAACTACGTACGTAATAGATCGAGAAGAATCGAAACGATACTCGAGAAACGTTTCTACGTATTACTCGATGCATTTCTCTTTCGCGGTGAACGTTTTTATCTGTTACAATACACGCAAGAAAATTCCGTTCGAAATTAAACTCTTTGTTCCCTTTCTGAAGAATTATAATTAAAGAAAAATTTAGGACAAAATTGTGAAATAAAAATTTCTTCTTATAGTATTAATAACTCGTTCTGAAATCTTTTTGCTTTAAATCAGAGAATAAATAAACATTTTAATTTCTAAATTATATGTCTGATTTTCTTTCGAATTTTTCCGATCCGCGCCAAATCCATATATTGGATATGCTTAATTAATATTGAAAAGAAATTTTATACATTGTATAAATTATAAGCATATTACTCAGTTATTTTTCACGCACGATAGGTTGAGAACCGTCAATCTAGAGAAACACAAGCGAATCGCAAACGCCCTATGTTTGTAACACTTTCCATCGATCGGGCTGCACGAATCGCAGGGAAAAAGGTCGTGGCTCATTGTACGCCCCGTTCTGTTCGTGTGTGAACCTAACGGTTCAATGACACGTGGGAAATTTTCACAATCGAGGACGGTTCACCACCACGTGCACGAATATGGCCTGCAGCCATGTTTTCTTTCCTCTGTTATATTAAATTTCCATCAAATCCAAAACGGTCGAAAACTAGTTTAGATTGCTTAGAAGCAAGTATTTTTTCATTCGAATGACGACAGACTTTCGCGTGTTCGATTATCGTATGAATAGCATGCACATTCTACTGTTCGTTTTGTCCCATATAAAAGGACTTGACCGAGCGCGTCAATTCGTTCACGTTGTATAGCATAATTGCTGGCGCTCCTATCAAAGGCCGAGTCGTTTAAACATGTTCGCGATGTCCTCGTACCGTCTCTTGTTGCACAATGTAGTCGCTCATAACTGGCGCTTATAGGAAAATAGCTGGTTGATTTACGACTATGAAAAGCGGTCGCGGGATCCGCGGTCACAAAGCAATTTATGTGTTGAAAGTTCAACTATAAATTCTATAATATTAATTCGTTATAAACTTACAATTCGAAATTGACCGCGAGCAAGTAACCGACCGTCGGAATGCGTTAATCTGATTGATCTTAATTTCGACAGATCTAATAGGTTCATATAAATAGATATATATATATATTGAAAAATATATCTAGAGACAAAATCATGTTTCATTGCGTATCAGAATGTTTCTGGAATATTTCTGCAAAAGATATAAAATTTTAATTCATTTCATTTTTGCTGACTATAATGATTATGGAAAATGATAGTAAGTAAAAAACGAAGAAGCATCGAGAAATATAACCAAATATTTGATCAATCTGTTATATCGTTTTCGATATAATATTATTCATTTCATTGAATTCAAGGAAAATTTATACACGAAAAATTAGTCATCTCGATTATTCTAACAAATATTTAATAAGTTTTGTCGTTAGATATAACAATTTAAAAAAACAAGGTTAATTATTACTAAGACTATTTTGTTCAAGAAAGTGAATTTCTTCGATTCCAAGTGAAATTATTTTGAAAAAATTGTGATATATATTTAACTGATGAATATTTATACAAAATTCTTTTACAATTATTATTTATAAAAGTTTAACATATATCTAATTAATTTTTATCATATAATTTAATATAACTATGATTACTATGATCAAATACAATTATTAAGAGATATTTGCATTTTCAATAGTCTTTGGAATTATGAAAAAATTTAAAAAAACAATATAAATTACGCGTTGAATTATGTCGGAAATACGATTTCGAAAAGAATTTTCAAGTCAGCGAATCACATAACGATTCGTTTGCGAATATCTACTAATTAGCTTAAGTAGCTTAAGTAGATCATTCGTAAAAAAAAATGTGCAAAATATATATTTGTTATTTAATCAGCTTTTATCAATTTAGTCTTGTGATAATTGAAAAAGAGATAAGAAATAAAAGATTGAACAAAGTAAAATTTTAACAAAAAGAAAGAGAAGTAGAAAGAGCCAAAGACCTCGAGGCTCGTGTGTCGTGGTTTTCGGTGAAAGCGGCCATTGTTCTTCTCGGTATGCGAGCAGTGAAAGAAACAAGACTTCGAGTTCATTTTGTAGTCTCGGTACGATTGCCGACGTCTGATCTTACCTCGCTATTTAATATTCAACCAATATAAAATTTATTTAATTTTATTCAAATTTTCATCTGTATAATAAATCATGAAAATCGATTTCTAAGTTTATTATAATTAGATATTAAATATACGAACATATTACACAAACTAAAAATCATTTTTTTTCTTTTTACATTGAATCTCTTTCAAATTTTATTATTAATTTAAAATAAGTGGAACAAATATTAAGAGTGATATCATTTATATATTTTGATAGATTTTTCTTTAAAAAATTTTCCAAGAAAATGAAATCTTAACCTAACTTTTCCTTATAATTTTATTTTATTTTTATTTTAAATTTTTTGAGATCTATTATTGATTATAAATTTTTGACTGATATATAAGTGTATATATATATATACATATATATATATATATATATATATATATATATGTATGTATGTATGTATTCAAAATTTAAATCAATATATATTGATTCCAAAAATATTTAGCATACTAAGTATTTTATATTTTTTAGCATGATTTTTCACTATGCAAATAAATAATATTTTTATGTAAACATTTATAACCTAACATTTATAATCTAAATATAACCTAACTAAGAGAATTTTTATGTACCACAAACATTTGCCATGTAAGTAAATATATAATTTCATAGTTCATTTTTCGAATTTTAAACTACTCATTATCATGAAATGAAATATTATTAAATATACATGTCAAAAACTGATATTTTTTGTTATTTTACCGACACATAATTTTTCATAAAATATGTTAAAGATTGATAAGTACTTTTTACGAGCAATTATATGTAAGAGATAAAACAAAAAAAGCTAAAAATCTGCACTTGAATCTGCACGATAGATTGATATAGAATATTCTACAACTTTTCCACGAAGTTTATTCTTTATAGATTAAATGAAGTTTCCGGTTCGATGCCGACTAATTCACCTGTTGACGCAACTTGGCGAAAGTTTCCTTCGGGCAAGTGTTTCAATAATTATGATTAAATTCAGAGACAAAACGAGAATTTCATCTTTGAATTAGAATACAAAATTTGAAAATAATATTCCGAAAATAAACTCGAAATTTTTCCAGAAAAGATTAGGTTAGAATACTTTAATGTAATACTTTGAATCGGAATATAATCGGACACAAAACTCAAGGCGAGTCAATAAATTGCAAGAAGTTTCTTCTCTACGCGCATAGTAATCAAAGAACTTTACTGTGCTGTTCGTTCGTTGTTGCACAAAGGAAACTAATTTGCAATTCATGCCATGCTAGCCGTGTCTCGTCGATCGCACTAAAACAGTCTCCTAATAAAAACACAGAAACTCTCGAACGTGTGGCTTCGATCGTGTGGCGATTGGATATCGTGTTTCAAGTTCTTTTTATAAAAACTTCACTATACGGAGAATTTTCGAGTTCCTCCGTTTAAGAAAATATTTGTATTCGTACATGTTCTTCGTGTTCAAAAGAAATTAGATACAAACATAAGAAGAGCAGGATAAATAAACGAAAAAATTGGTTTAATGGATAATAGAAAATAAAAGTTTTAACATATTTTATTTTATATATAAATATTTATAAAAAAAATTTTAATAATTCGAACTTGTAATTAAGTCCTTTGCGTAATATATACTCGTACGATACTTACGTAAATACAAGGACATAGCTCGCGGTAACGAGCGATATTTTCTTAATGTATTGATTGCCAACTATGAATATATAATAAATACATGTAATTTTCAAATAATGTAAAACTTGTTTCTATATATTTGTTTCTATTCTCTATTGTTTCTATTATTTAAAAATATATCATTTTATTTTTATTGAATTTTTTTTTAATTTTATTATTAATTTAAAATTATTATAGATATCAATATTATTATAGATATTAGTAGAAATTTCACTAGTTCGATGGATTTTTAACGAATTTTGATGAATAGATAAATTTTTAAGATATTGAAATTCTAATCTAATTATATAATATTCTTTAAATACTAAATAAGATTTTATAAAACGCATTAGTGATTCCAAACTTTTGATTTATAGTATTTATCTACAAAAATAAAATTCAAATTTTACGAAAAAATTGTCTTCTTGTTTTGTATATTTCTGTACAGAAAAATAGTCGTAAATTATTTAATTATTACAAAAAAAATCATAATTCAAAAAAGATTGAGAAATATTATATCAAAAAAATAATTCATAAATTAATTAAAAAATTATATGATATATAATATATAAGAATTATGATACTATCTCTTTATTATAGTGATTTAATTATAATAAATTAATTAAGTTATAATATTAATATAATATAATATTAATATTAATATAATAATTATTATAATAATTATTATGTTATTATTATTATTATTATAAATTATTATTATTATTAATTATAAATCATTCTAATTTAGGATGTTATATCATGAAAATTTCTTAAAAGATTCCTTAAAATTATATATCGATTAATCATAATAGCTAATTGTATTAATTGCACTCCAGTTGTACGTCAAAACAAATATGAAATGTGAAACGCTTCACATTACGTTCATCAATTATTCGAGCGGTTGATCGATATATATAAAAATAATAAGAACAAATTCAGTTATCTATAAATGATAAAACAGCTAATGTTTATAGTATATTGTATAACGTTACGTCTATATTCGTAATTAACAAATATACGAATTAAAATCATCATACTGATAAATATCATCGATCGAACAAGATAATACAAAACAATGATCTCTTTAACAGGCACTCAATTAATGCTAATTATCCTCAAGTCTTTGGAATTGTATTTCACATTATTCTATGAGTAATCTGTTATTTATTTCTAATTATTGTATTGTGCTTTTTTTATTTTTTAATAATAAATAGCCAAATTCAATTTAATTCAATATCTCGAATGTATTATAATGTAAAAAAAAAAAAATAAAAAAATAAAAAAAAAGAAAAATTATTTTACATTTCGATCAAGAAATTTATTTATTTCCAGATTACTTATTTTCTTTTAATCCTTTTTTTATATTTGTAAAAAATATCGCAATAAATAATAAATTGCAAATTTTTATACGAAAATAAAAATTTATATGAAAATATAAATGTTTTTAATATTATATATGTTTCACATATTTTATATAAACAACAAATATGTCTATATTTATAACAGTGCTGAATTAAGAAAAAGAAGAATGATTTAAGCATCTGCTTGAAGCATTAAATTATAATTAACCGAGTATAACAGATTTTTAATTGTTTAATTTATATTTCGTATATATATATTATATATCAAGATAACTTTTAATATCAAGGTAAATTTTATGTTTCAAACAATATAATACAATAGAATTTGTTTCTTTTTTTATCATTTCTACGTTTTACTATATTTTCTGCCCGTTTAATTGTCGCACAATTGCACTTATCAATTTTTAAAAATATTTTTTTTTTTTAAATCAGAATGAATTTATAATATATATATATTGTAACAGATTCTAAAATAAAAAAAGCAAAGAAATCTGATTTCATAATTTATATAATATAATATAAATATAAATATAATAAGAGATTATGTCATTATAAAATTTTCAATCTAGAATAAATAAGTTCAAAATAAAAAGTTTATAGTAATCTAAAAATAAGAGAAATTTATCGGAATCAGAATGATATATTATCATTATTCAATTGAATTATGTAGATTCGAATATAATAGGAAAATTCAAGATCATATTTCAAGATTAGGTTAAAGTTCGAGTTTAAAATTTGCTGCGAGTTTAAATTTAACATTAAAGAAAAATTATATTCAAGAGATAAAATTAACAAAACACCTGGATTATTTGTAATCTTTCTTTTCTTTTTTATATTAAGGGCTACCGCTTTCTAACATTTCATTTACGTTGAAATTTTATACCAGTTATTACTGTTGCGATATCTATTTCCTATTGAAATCGATTCTCGAACAGCATGGCGACGCTGTCAAGTGAAAAATAACCACGCAACAAAAGGGAATCTGAGTATCAAGCATTTAATTTTTCAATAAAAAAAATACAATTTGTCACAGTGAAAGTGGTGAAAGTAAAATAGATAAATAGACCAAAACGATTTGCGACAATATTATCTAGTTGTTATTACGTTTAATAAGATGAAAAAAAAAAAGTTAAAAAGTAAATGAAAAAAAATTTTTTTTGAAATATTTATAAAAACCATGTCATCATTAATTTCATTTTTAATTTAAATTAAATTAAAATAAAAAAAAGATTACATTTTTTCAATTTTGAATATTTTTTTTTGAGATTTTATTCTAATTTTTTTTTGAGATTTATTTTATTACTAAAACAAAATAACAATCGGAAGAGTTCGAAAACTAAATTTTTTTATTTTTTTGAAATATATTTATTTTTACAAATATATTGAATCATATATCAAAACAGATCAAGCATAATTTTCAAATAATTTATTTCGAGCTATGATAATAGATACGAGAAAAATTTTAAAAATTAACAATCGGAATGCAATAATTTTGAAAAAAATATATTTTTTTTTTTCGAGCTCTCACTTCTCTTTCTCTTTCGCTTGATATCCTTTTTTACGTTCGACAAAAAAAGTAAATAAGTTAAAATAAATATAGATATCATATCAAAAAATTAATACTTTTGTCAAATAACGACAAAGTTTAATCTCAAATCTTTTGTAATTATAAAATATGTATATCGTATATATATATATCGTAATAAAATATTTAAAAATATTCCCAAATAGATTTGCCAAACAAATAAACGCAATAGATTTGTGCGTATTACTTGCAATGGACTAATACGAACTTCCTCCTCTAAATGCAGTTGACTCGTGCTGCAAAATACAGTCACAATCGAATGGAAGTAATTGTATGTAGGTATAGGAGTAAACTCTATTTGAATTCCATTCGACAAAGCCTTTTGTCACTAACGAGATCGATGAAGTGACACACCAACATGATCAACGTAAATATCACTTACGTTGATTACCAAGCGGGTATCAACTGATTAGAACCGCGTTACAATAAGTAGAGTTGAACGAAAAGAGTATACTTTTTCATCCTTTGAGAATATGATTAAATTATTGAAGAAATTCAAAACAAGAATTTTTGTTTTTTACAATCAAAATTTTCGAGAGAATTTTAATAGAAATAGGACGAAAGAAATGCATATTTTATAAATTTTAATTTTAATAATTATTTTAAAATGTAAGATTGAATTATTTTTGACTTGACTTTCCTAAGTCTCTCTTAGGTATGGTTAGGTATAAAAGGTTAATCATTATACGGTCTATTTCACGGACAAAGAGAAACGATTTTTAAGAAACGAAAGTCAAATACTTTCATCAATGGCTTATTGCACAAATATATAATAAATATATATATATTTTTGTGAAATTTGAATTTTTATATCATAAGTAATTTTTGATTATTTTTTTTTTGTTATATAAAAAGTATATTTATATCTGCTTTATATATTTTATTGAATATCTAATTGCATAAACATATATCTACGTACAATAAAAAATTAAGCAACTAAAAAAGTCATCTTTTTTAAATAATGAAATTATTAAAATTTTTAATTAAATTACTAATTATTCTGTTATTATGATTTTATATTTTATTATGATGCCATTATTATTATATATTATAGACTAATTATTCTGTTTACAAAAATATAATATTTTTTTTAATCAAATATTTATATAAAATAATGAATACAATACAAAAAATTTTTATTTAAATTACAAAATATCATATAATATTTGCAAGCCATCAACATATCTTTAAATTTTAATTTATTTTTTTATTTCAATTTATGATTATGATATTATTTCTTCATACATCTGTATAATGATCAAGTGTAACTTGTGAAAATATTAAAAATAATTCATCGGAGAACTGAGTGCGTTCAGCAGCTTGTTCAGCAGAACGAAACATGAAAAACATTGATACCAATGCAGTTGGAACAATGATTGTAAACCGTCGTAGAGCATAGGGGATTACGACAAACGTATTGGAATGTATGTCACACATATAGAACGCATAATCTTTATCGAGAGCACGAACGTATGTATTCGTAGCCTTGATTTAACCTTCCATTTATGTTCATGTATTTTTATCACCTGTTTTCTCACAAGATTGTTCGCTTTCATTGCAAACGGTTAGAATCGTATATAAATAAGTAAATATCACCGAGTAAAATTTATATAAAAAAAAGATAACTAAATGATAAATAAATTTTTTAATTATATAAATAATATGAATGAATAAATAACGATTCGATTTCAGATGCAATAATCTAGATTAAAAATAAATCGAAATTTGATTTTTATGAAATTCATGAAATTGAAATCTGAAATTTTGTAATGTCTCAAAAATCTCAAAATTTGATATTTGTTAAAAGAAAAAAAATAAACTTTTTTTTTTTCATAACAAAAATCTTATAATTTCTAGACTTATTTGTAAAATCATTTATAGTTAACTTATAATTATAGTAACAATAATATAGTATAATATAGTAATAATATATCTTTTAATTTACAAAAAATGGAATTATTTTTTATGTTTCTGTATATATTGAATTATTAAAATCATCGATTAAAATGTAAACTCTAAATATAAATTTAAATTATCAATATGTTAATTATTTATCATTAAATATCATTTAATAATATATCATTAAATATTTATTTTATAAGAAAAATAATGAAGAAAAATATTCGAGAAAAATTTTATTATAAGCCAATAAAAAATTATATTAAGTGCTCGCTATCTAGATTTTCAAGCCATTCAAATTTCTATTCAAAAAAATTTTAAATTCAAAATTTTTTTTGTTTCGAAAATTTCAAAAAGTTTTTAATAAAAGATAAAAAAATGGCATCAAACGATCCCATTGGTTAAAATATTTTGTATGTTGTAAAAACGGAACCTAGGACGGTGAACTTCCGGTAAGAAAAATCCTAACATCATTTGACAAAGCTTACTTCCCTCCCTTGACTTTAATTAAATCTTGAATAATTGAGGAATCAAATATTTTTCAATTAATCGCCGAAAAAAAGATTTTCTATCTCGAAATTACTATCGGGAAATTATAATAGAAACAATAATAAGTAATTATCTTTCTTCTTTGCATTACTCATTGAAATTATCTACAACGATTTATTAATTTCGTTTATATTTAATTGTGCATGAAACGAGGTCAACGTCGGATTACTTAGTCATAATAGATGTTACGCGATCGCGAGATCGCAAGAGAGATGATTAAGCACGATATTTAATATGATACTTATCCACAATGTGGTCGATCCATTATTTACACTAATATAGAAGAGTATGCAAGACGATCCAATCAAATATAATCAGGAGGATGATCCAGGAAAGGAAGACTTAATGACAATATAAAATGGAGCAGTAGGTGTTCGCCTCGGATACTGCGCCTTCTTCGAAATTTCTCCTTAATGAACTCGATTTTTCTCCAATATTTTTATTATGTTATATCTTCTTCAAACTTATATGAAATGTTTCTTTCTTTAATCAATCATATTTCAAATAAAAATGTAATTTTCGATAAATTTTATCAATATTCGATTATATTATATTGATTAAATTACATTAATAATTAATATATATAAATATTAAATTATTTATGGTAAGACAAATAGAATATATCGTTAAATACCAATGAAATATCGATAACTTATCGATAATCGATATTTAAATCTTTAATTTTCAAATTTTTATTATTTTAAAGATCTTTAAATATGAAAGATCTATCTATTTCAAAAAAATGAAAGTCACCAACTATCGCGGCAAAATGTGTTTCCGATCAATTCCACGGAGGTAGGTAGCGGCATGTGGCGAAGGTGTAGATTTACCGAAGGAAGCTTAAAAGACCATCTATTGTGGGTATTCGTAACGTGCATTGCACCGATCGTCGAGGAACACGATATAGGATTATGTCGTGTTACAGACATATTGAACGCGATATACGTCGCAGAAACCGGATACGTGCGGACGCGTGTACGCATCTTCGTGTCGCTTCGTGAATATACGCTCTTACTTTGCGTAGTTGCCTTGTGCTACCAATGACGAAAAAAGTACCGCGTCAGACACACATGTGCTTTCCTATGCGCATATAGCAGTTGCACACGACCACAAAACTAGCTTGAATCCTTCTTTCCTTCTTTTCTTCTTTCTTTTTACGCTTTCTCCTTCTTCTTATTTTTTCCACTATTCGCCACGTGTCTCTGCCCTTGAACGTGTTCCTTCTATTGATATTCTTTCAACTTTTGATACATGATTTACATCTTTTTTTGGTTGTAGTTTCAGAAAAATATTTTTTATAATTTATTTGTGATAAATAATTCTCGAGTAATGCGTGTCTCTAAATTTTTTTACAAAATTATCAAATAACCGTACTTCCTTATCTTTCTGTATTTAAAACAACAGATAAGAAATAATTTATAATTTCATAAAGATCTATTTTTATAAATATCAAATATTTCTCAAACATTTTGTGATTCTGATAATTTAATTCTTAAATTTATTTTAGTTTCAAATAAACAACTAACCTTTAAAAATAAAAATCACTGAAAGCTGTGCCTGAATTTTTATTTCCTTGAATATTTCCGAAAATTCGTTCTTTATATCAAATGATAAAAACTCAAAGCAAAAGTGAAATTGACATTTATTGTTTCTTCTTTAAATAAGTTGTATTTTTTGTTTGGGAAAAAAAATATTGAAGAAAAATAAATTTTATATTCTAAAAATATCTAGACATTTAATAATTTTAAGAAAATTAAAGTAATAAAAATTTAATATTAATTATTTGATTACTGTTTAGAAAACAGTTGTTTTCGTATAAAATTATTATTATTACAATAATTTCTTAATTTAAATTTGTTACGTGTCCAAATATTTTTATAAAATTCACATTTTTCTTTTAATATTTTTTTTTAATATTTAAACAATGGTTCGTAATAAGACAAATATTATTTATTTTTAGCATCTATACATAATATATTTCAATATATTGAAAAATACTTTATATACATCTATAATAAATATAGAACATTAAATTTAATTTAAATTTATAAACAAAAGTTAACTAGGATAAATTTTTGTAATTCCTTGTATAAATAAAATGTAATTGCATATATTGCACAGATTTATATATTTTATTATATCAAAAGACTTATATATTTTATATATATTATATATATTTTATATTATATATATTTTAATATCATAATATCAAAGGTTTCCTATTTTGAACATAATGAAAAACGTTAATCCAAAAAATTAATTCGAATAAAACGTTGAATTTTCCGAGTAGTGAAAAATATGATGAAAAATATGATGAAAGATATAATTCACAAATTAATCTAATAATTCAAAATTTATTTAATAATTCTATTATGTTATCACTGTATAAATGTCACAATATATATAAAAATATACAATATATATGCGACAAATATACATAAAAATCAGAAAGAATATATTAAATTCAATTCCAAAAAAATTTACAAAAGAAAAAATAAGAAACACACACAAAAAAAAAAAATAAATCAATAATATTTTTAAAAAATTAAATAAAATTAAATTAATATACATTAATGTAAAAAATACGATTTTTTTGGACTAATCATGTTTATATATTATTAAATTCTTCAAATCTTCTAATTAAATCGATATAAATAGAACAATGTGATATGATCGAAAGAACAATTACAATTTCGATTAAAATTCTAAATACGAGAATGATCATTTAAAATTATTCCTTTCGAATCTGAGTATAGTATTATACATATAATCATAGTCAATTGAAATAAAATGAATGTCTTTTTTCACTAGTAAAACAGTAGCACATTGATGTAGAGGGTTCCACTGTCGCTTAATTGTTCCCTATAGCCTTGAAAAGAGCGTGCGTGCGCTGCCTGATCGAGAGAAGAGTGGATTGCTTGGAAAGTGCAATCTTGCTTTTCTATCTTCACTAAGAGGATTGTTCACATTTTGCAGTTCTTTGTGTTGATAATTTTGACTTGTTTCATGGGAGTATTCACTCGTCACGCCTTCTCCACTACTTCGTTCCAATCGAGGACCGTATAACGACCCTGTCATTGATTGTCGCTGTGAAACCACTTGAAACAAACTATACTACCGTCATTTGTGTATATGCTAACTAATCTTTTTATTTTGACAAGAGTTTCGAGAATTTTCAAGAATCAAATCATAAAAAAATAATATTAATAAATCAAGTTACTATTATTATCTTGATATATCACAAACATGTAAATCATAATATATAATTTCTCTTTACGAAATAGATTCCTCATGATTTTTAATTATCTCATATACATTATATATTATCAATCAAAAATTTAAAATCATTTTTGCAATTGATTATTTTGAAATTGATTTACTTTTTTTGTTATTTTATTAATATATAATTTCATTATTAATTAATGATCAATGCCATAAATATCAACAATATTTTATTTAATAGCTACATCGAAAAATAAGAAAAAAAACCAAAAGAGATTTTGAGGTTATAAATTTAATTTTTTATTTAATTCTTGAATTCATGAAATATGTTAGTGATTTCAAATTTTTAATCTATGTAAATACTTTTGCTGTTTAAGCAAAAGAATTAAATTTTTACTTATATAATTTTGTTGATATTTATAATATATATAATTTATATAATTATATATATAATATATAATTTATATTATATTTATATATATATAATTATATTTATATATATATAATTTATATAATTTTGTTGATATTTATCTTTAAGTTGAAAGACTTGTATAAACATTTATTCTACAATGTTACATATATTAGAAATTTAGTTTTTTCATTGACTTTTACTGTTAAGAATACATAGTATCTTATTGCTCGAATAAGAAATGTAAATAATGTTGATTATACAATAATTTATTGATTTTTTCGAATAGATTGTAATTGTAATTTGCACTAAATTTAATATTAACAAGATGTAAACAAGATTTAATGGCTAATAAACAATTTAATATGATATTTGATAAGACGAAGAAATAATTAGATGATTAATATTTGTTAATACTATTTGTTTATTACAGACAGAATTATATATTATATAAAAGAATATCATGAAAAAATTATTATAATATAGGAAAGAAATAAAGGAAAAGAAATAAAGAAAAGATGATGTCTTGACTATCTAATTATAATTGCACACATAAGATAAAACAATTTGCTTGAAATTATTAAAAAAAGTAAGAAATATTGATTTTAATGACTTTCGTATTACAACATATTATATATACTATTTTCATGATTTAACAAAATTATTGGAATGTAATATATTGCGGCTGAATAATATAAACAATGTATAAAAACAGGAACAAAATGCCTTCTCATAAAAATAAAAAAAAAAATAAAAAATTATTGCGTTCATTATATATCTACAATATACTAACTATAAAATATGATTCGTAAAATTTCAATGAAAACTCACTCCATTATAAAAGAAAAAAAATATGGAAGTTTATTAAAGATGATTAATTCTTGAGCAATCTTGAAAATATTAGAGAATATTATTAGAGAATAATTATTTTTAAAAAATTTTTTTATTTTTTTTTAAATTACAAGAATCATTTTTTGTGTAATTTTTTTTAACATATATAATTTTGATAGAGAAACTTTTAAAATATATCATGCCACATCATAAATGACCCAGGATCGGCCACCTATATAGTTATCACTGTCATAAATCACTTTTTATATAATTTTTTAACATGATTTCATTAAAAAACTATGTGTTGTGAAATACATTGTGACATGGATCGAAAATTAAATGCAAAAAAAAAAAAAAATAAAATATAATTCGATAATTTGCTCTAACATAATAATAATAAATAAAATGAAAAATACAGAAAAATTAATAGATTAAATTTGCACAAACAGCCGACATTCAATATAAAATTATTCGCAAAATCAATTATGCCGGTAAAATTTAAAAATATAACTAACTTTGATAACCTTTCAATCTGTCATTTCAAAATTATTTCAATTATCATTCAATACGAACATAGAAAATTGTATATTGCATATGTTTTTTTTTTCTTTCTTTTTATTCTTTATAATCTGGACCTAGAAAACTTATCTTTTCCTCTACGATATATCATTTAATAAAACAATAAATGATTATATTCCTCTTCGACATAACCTAGGCCTAGAAAACTTATCTTTTCTTCTACGATAAATCATTTAATCAAACAGTAAATGATTATATTTCTTAATTATTATTATATTATTGCAATTTATAAATGCGATTTTAATTTGCACATAATGTATATTCATAAAGTATACATATTTATATTGTTATTACATTCAATATTTTACGACAAATTCCAAATATTTCTTGAACGTGCATATACATATCAAGAAAGATTAATAAAAAAATTATTATCAGAGTCGATGAAATGATTCTAAATAATATAAGCAGAAAAAAATAAACATTCCAAATATTGTATTGTATTGTTTCATATTGTTTTTAAACATGCTTCTATTGGTACGAGAAAATATTTAAATTAATATTATTTTCTTTTATATTTCGATATTGTATAATTATGTAATCTCATTAATGACATATATAAATCTCATTTAATAGGGATAGTATTTATTATAAAATATACAAACACGACAAAATAAAATAGTTCTAAATAAAAAAAAAAGAGAAATCAATTTAAAAATAAACATTAAAAATTAAAAAAAATTAAATAAAAAATTAAATAAAAAAATTAAATAAAATTATTTTTTAATAATAATAAAAATTTTTAATTTGAAAATTGTTAGATTTTCAATGGATTAAAATTTGATTAATTATTAAAATTAAATAATAGAAAGAATGAAAATGAGGAAAGTTTCTTTAAAAGGAACAGTCATGTTTAGTGAAATTGCGTAGTAGTACACGTAAAAAGAAATATATGTTTGTTTTCTAGTATCTTCAACGAAAAAATTTTTTTCTTTTTTTTCGATTTTTTCTCTTATCTGATTTTAGTCTAAGCATCTTTCTCAGCTACAAAATTGATATATTTTAATTATGCATATCTACAAAAAACATTCTTTCTTAAGAGTGAGCTAAGAAAGAGAAAGAATAGATGCAACAAGTTAAAAAAACTTAACACTCACTTAAGTTGTCCGCAAAACTTGAACCAAGATGCCCGAGTACGTAGAAAGTCAGCAACAGGATGTACAGCCATCGTTGAGGAGCTTCGTCACAGCCACGGTTAAAGCACCACGGTTCACACGCCATATTTACGAAGCAGCTAAATTCTCTTGCGCTACGAATATAAATCCGTGCGCTTCGTATAAATCCGTGTCTGCCTTTCGCGACCAACGATGACGAAGGGATGAACAAAAAGAGGGGATATGGAAAATGACAGAGATGAAAGGAAAAATGATAGACAAAGATAGCGATAAATAAAACGGCGAACGCTAAGAAAAGAAAAATATTTAAACGTTCGAGAAATTACAATTGACAATACGGCTTACGATTCGTCTTAGATAAAAATCCACTACGATTTTCACAAATGAGACTTAAATATGAAACCTACCCTAATCAAAAACAATTTTGTGTGGCACGATTATTTTAACGTAAACACAGAATTTGTACGATAATTTGTGTTCCTTTCACGAACAAACGTGAACTGTATGCGAGAAGGCGAGACAGGCAACCGATACTTCTTTAAACCGGTATTGGATAGGCGAAAATAACGACGACAATTGCTTGCGGCGGGAACGGCATGTTGGCTCTTACTGGCTTACCGCTGCATTCTTCATTCGCTCTCCTGCCAATGTTTCCGTTACATTTATCTAGATAATAAAGAATCTAGAATCCAGATAATGGTAGAACCAATCATAGCATCGCTAATTCTCAAATTAAATATTTCAATATTTTTCTCCATATTTCAAGTGATAATATAACTGAGAAAACTCTATTTTTTTATCGATTTATTAAAATAATAATTAAATAATGATTTGTTATAAAACTAATGAAAAAAATATTTAATTTGGGCAATAGAAAAAACGAATATATAAATAAAATAAATTTTTTTATGTCGATTCAATAAAATAAAAAATTGATTGAATTTTATTTCAGATCATTTTTTTTATCTTTTTTGTTATTTGATGATATTTGATATATAAATTATAAAAATCATAATTTTAACTTCTAGAAATTCATAAGATTAAAACTTATAAAAAAATAAAGTTACAACACTTATTTTATAGATAATTTACCATTATAATTCTATTCTAAATAGAAAAGCGCGTTATATTAATATTTAATAAATCATAATAATATCATTTACATTTTCCAATTGTGTTACCATTTTTACCAACATTTGATAACGGCACAATACAAATAAAAATGACTATATACATGATTTAAGTGGAATATTCATATTCAAACATAATTTAAAGAACAATAATAATAATAATAATAATAATAATAATAATAATAATAATAATAATAATAATAATATACAAAAAAATATTTATTATTGTAACCATAATCTAATGTTCATTTAGAGCATGCAAAGCATTGATTACAAAATATTGAGTAGATACAAAGATAAAAAACTACATTATTTATTTATAAGTTTTAATTTCACGAATTTCTAGTATTAAAATTATAATTTATATATAAAAGTTGAAAGAAAAATGATTCGGTAATATATAATTTAATCAATTAATTCTCTATTATATTAAATGTTTTGAAAAAATATTTAATATAAATTATTATAAACACATCGGCAATGAAGAATTCTGTATCTTCTAAAGATGCATTTTTTATTAAAATAAAATTTATTCTTTTTATCATTTTCATAATAATTATTCATCTTCTTTAAATTTTTTTATATTAGAAAAATAGGTACTTGATGAAGAAGAAAATTCAGAATATGTTTTATCAGAAATATAACTATCATAAGGAGAAATAGGAATAAGTTTCAATTTCATTTGACTTAAATTTGTATTTAATTTCAAACCACTGCTTATTATTTGATGCTGATTAAATATATCCTATATGAAGAGTTACAAAAAATAAAATTTAAATGTAAAAACATATTTTTTTGAAAAATAAAAAAATAAAAATTAAATAAATTATATATCATGTTTACCGTAACCATGATTTTATCTTGGAATGTTCTATGACAATGTGCATCATCTGAATCTTCTGGAAATTTTAAAGCTAAATTAACTTGTTTTATTTGTTCATGTTTTTTCTTCAACATATTTGATCTCTTTGTTGTTCTATAAATATAATCTAATTCATCCAATGCATTTAATGCTATAATTAGCTTAGAATTGCGAATTCTTGCATATTCATCTTTCTCTTCCATATCTTTTTGTTTGTCTATAGACTGTAATATTCTCATTTGTCTTTCTTTTGTCATTTCAGTCCACATATAATAACGTTGAGTTATCAAAAAAATTGCTTGACCATCCATACCAAGAGGAGTAATACCACTTTGTTCAAAAAATTTAGCAATCTCTACCCATACTTGACCTAATTTCAATGCAAAATACATATTTATGGTAGACATTGTAATCTGTAAAAATATTAAATCATAAATTTTAAATATAAGTTGCATAATATAAAAATAAATATTTGTATAACTTACTTTATCTTCTAATGAAAGATTATTATTTAATATTTTATAATGCTCCTTGGCCATTAAATATCGTTCATTATCTCTTTCTATTATCTTGTAAATACTATATATTTTTGATCTAACTGAACCAATCATATCAATTATTGCTGGACTACTATCTTTAATTAATTTTGTGAAATAAGCATCAAATTGTTTTTGATTTATGTGAATCAATTCCTCATCTAAATAGAAAAGCATGTTGTATTATAAATTAAAATTATCTTATTTGCCTTTGATAGTACCATTCACATTTTTTTTAATTTTAATTCTTATTTCTTCTTCTCTCCATATTTTTGCTAGCAAAGACATTAATCCTTTTTCTTTATTAATACCTCTCCATGTACATATAAATGGTCCACAAAAAAAATTATCACAAATGTCAGTAAAAAGAGCAAGAAATAAACAATGAGAACAATATGGAACAATTTCTATAATATCAAGGATAATGTATATTCCTCCATAATCAATAAATTTTTCAAGATTTTCAGGACACCATACTATACACTCCCAGATGTATGAACCTATTGCTAGCAAAAGACTAATAAAATTTTTTATGTAATAATACTTGAACTTTTCAATGTTACTGTTATAAATACATATTACCGTTGATCTAGTTTAAATTCTTGATCTTTTTGATATAAGCAACGAAATAACAATTCCATACTTAATGTAACACTGTACTCTCCATAAATTTTTTGATAGAATATCTGTTTTTTTATAAGTTTTTCAATTGATAATAGTGTCAATGTTAAAATTCTTTGTTCTATCATTCTAATTTTGTCAAATTTCAAAATATATTGAATAAGTTCTATATATATAATACATAACAAATTAATATGTAATTGAAAAATGATAAAATTTAATAATAAGCATAAAATATAATATATAAGCAAAAAACTAACTAATTAATAAGAATACATATCCACATTGTCGAAAATATTCTAATATATATTTATCATTGTTCAGAATAATTATACAAATTGTTTTTATAGTAATCATTACTATTTTAATATCAAATTTTATGTCTAAACACCATTCTAGTATCATGCACAATCTATAAAATATTTAAATTTTATATTATATAAAACATAAATGTTTCTATTTTATTTACCTAATACCACCATTATAATCCACAAATTGTTTTGACATTTTTGGTACTAATATAGATAAAGCATTTATAGCATATATCCATATATCCCAAAATTGAGATGGATTCCATTTGATTTTTTTTTTTTTAATATTTGGATTAATAATTTGAAGTATAATTTGCATTAGTTTTTCTTTTTCTATTAACTATTGTTTTACATTAAATATTATAATAAAATATTAAAATATTTCTTATAATTTTTTATGTACATAAAACATATTAAAAATATAATTACGCAAGCATTAACTTCTGCTAAATTTATAATAATTAATAATATAATTTTTTCAAGATATAAATCTTCAATACTAGTGCCAAATGTTATTATTTCTGAAAATATTCTAACAGAATTAGTTTCAATTCCAATTAATATTTCAATAATAATATCAGCTATACCACTACCAACAAGATTCCAAGATGGTAAATTAATTGAAATCATAAGAATAATCATAGCAATTTCATTTCTAACTTTTGTATTAAAATATCTATATTTACTATAATATATTTGTCGTTTAAATGTATAACATAGACCCCTATATAACATAAATTTTATAATATAATATAATATACATAAATTAATATATTTGAAAATATTACCATAAAGCACAATGAGTTGGTATTAAATTTTTTTTTAAATTAATTAATTTTTCATTAGAAAATGTAAGAGATTTCATCAAGCTCCATAATATATTCATTATCAAAAGAATTGTTTCATCACTGTATTCATTTCCTTTTAATAACATATCAGGTGGATGTTTGCAATGTATTTGAGTTGCAAAAGGAAGATCCATTCTAATAAGTATGGTATTGAGTATATTAGCTTCTAGCATTTTATAGCCTTGTTTAAGATTATAAAATAGAAAATATAATCAATTCAAAGTTTCAAAAACTAAATTTTTCATTTAAAATATTAATTTTTTAGTACATACAACTTTCATAAGAGATAGATGATAATAAGAAAACTAATTGTAAAATTTTTTCATACATCTTTAAATAAGAGGTACGTAATAATTCAGCTATAATTATTGGCAATTTAGATTTTTCCATTGCTTTACGGCAATGTTCAAATTTTACTGCAGCACTATTTTTTATTTCTGTTTTTAATAACAAAGAATGAAGAATTCTATGAATCTTTAATATTTGGTGTTCAGTTGGCAAGATTATAAGAAGATGTCCTAACAATGTAAAATACTGTTCCATTATGTCATCAAGAATTAAACTATCAGATGATTTTTCTAACAAAGGTGGAATATTACAAAGTTCCAACATTCTATTAAGATGTAACTTATATTCTTCAACCGTTTTAACATTTTCAGCCAAAAATTTTAATACTTTTATTATCAATGGCAAATCTTTAATTTTCTAAAACTTTATAAGGAAATCTTGTAGATAAATAAAAAGACGTATTTTTATGTGAAGAAAAAATATATGAAGAAAATAATATTTTAATAAAAATAAAAATATGTAAGTGTATACATAAACAAATGTAATTATATTCATTAAAGGATACATAACCATCATCTCCTACTTCATTAAGGAAATCAAATAAAAGTCTACATATACGAAGTACACTTGTATCTCTTGTTACAGGATCAGATATAAGTTCATCTAATTTTTGGAGAATTCGATGTGTGTCTAATTTTAATTGTCTATCAAAATCAAATACTTCTTTTGGTAATTTTTCAGTTTTAAAACAAAGATGGGTAACATATTTTGGACAATTAAATTCTTTCCAAACATCTTCAGGATTAATTTTAGAATCTTGTAATTCAGTTTTAGTTATCTCCATATGTTATCTTTTTATAAATAGAAAATATAAAATATAAAACTAAATATAAAAGTATTTGTGTATATTATAAATTTTATATTACATTAAAAATAATATAGAAAAATTTCAAGTAATATTAAAATGATTTAAATAAAATTTAAAAAATAATAATAATATTCTTACCTCTTTTTCAATTACTATATAAATTTTATAAAAAAATCAAATATTTCGATATTACCTCAGATAAAATCGCATTAAAAAGAATTAAAGAGTTTACAATTGAATGTTTAAACCAATATCTTTTGAAAACATCTAGATGGCGTTTTTGACGAATGACGCGCCGACTTAATATGCATATTCGAATATTAACAAAAATATCTTGTCATTACATTTGATTTCATTAATATTTATATTATGTATTATAAAATATCAAAGAAAAATATCTACAAAAATAATACTAAATATAGATAGCTCTTACTAATTTAGAAAATATTTATATAAATTATAAAAATTGATTGTATCAAGATATTCATATATATGTAATATTTAAGTGTAGATGTATTTCACGCACGTGCAAGAGAGAGTTGCAACAGTCATCAACGCTATCGACAATAGCAAGGTGTGTGCTCATATATTTTAATTTAATTAAATTTTTTACGTATAATGAATTTTATTTTTACTATTTAAAACATATTATTATCAATATAGAAACAGAAAGAGGTTAGTAATATTAATAATAATGTTTTAAGCTATATCTTTAGTTTTATGAAATTAGAAAGTACATGCTTCGTACAAGTATTTATAATACCATACATTTTATATTTTCAATTCTTTACTAATAAAAGTTCAAACGTATGTTGAATACAATTGTATAATATGTTTGCTAAAATATACGTTAAACATACGTTAAACATAGCTTCAATATATTAAAATCATCACAGATAAATAGATTTAAAAGTAATTTCATACTATATTTTAAAATTATTTTTTAAAAATATTTATATTTAATAATAAATAATTACTATCTCAGTTTATATTATATACAATATTATAATATATTATAATTTATTTTAATTTTTCATCTTGTCACGAATGAAAAGATTTTTAAGTAATAATATCAAGTTCAGAAATGATAATCGATTTATTTTTATTATTTTTTATTTGATCTTCAGTAAAAAAAACTTTTTTTCGTTCTGATTTCAAAAATAATTTGACAATTTTGAATCAGAATAAGGAAAAAAGAATATACAACATTTAACCGCGGATCAGTACGCCGGTACGGAGATCTTGGTCGTTTGATCGTCGCTCAATGTCGAGATACACGGTCGCAGGTAGTCGCCCTCTACTACGTTCGCACATAAGATTGGTTCGTGCGTGTATGGTAGTTTGGTAGTAGTCGCGACGCTGCCGAGAGCAGCTGAAGTGCGTGCACGTCGTTCTTCGTGATCTCGGGACACAGTGTTTCACAACGTATGTATGTGTAGATCCATTTCTCATCGAATTTCGCGTGCTTGCGAAGAAAAAGTGTCGAGAAATATTAAAAATCGACAAGATTGGGTGTGACTTGCGATGTGATAAAACTGCGACGACCTTGGCGGGACGGTGAGTGACCTTTTTGAATATGTTCGTCGACATTTCATTTTTTATCTGTGCACAGACGCAAAAGATATATGTGCCGGCATTTTTTGTATCGATACATTCTCACGGGAAAATGCTTTATTAATTGGTAGAATAACGAGATAAGTTTTTTGCCTTTGCGTAGAATCCTTTCCGTGTCTTGATAAATAAAAATATTGTTTTTTATCTTATCACATACAATTCTTATTTTAACTCTTTACATTTAATTTTTTCTTTTAATTCAAAAAAATTCTTTCTAATAAGAATGCAATTCACGTCGTTTCTGTTATTTCGAAATTCATTCTCAGAGAGAAAGGAAGAGAGAAAAAGAAAGAATAGAAAAGGCGCGATCTATCTATGTATTTCTATGTATCTAGTAGAAAATTCTTAACATTTACGCATACAATTAGCCTGTAGTAGTTTTTCTATTATTTTTCCAAGCGCTTCCCGTATTCTAGCTACGTATATTCGACGCGCAATAATGTATGAATGCGTTTGATCGATTTAACACATTGGCGTCTAGTGGTCTTTCTTGGCGCTTTGACGTACGTAAATACGCAAATAGGCACGCGATGAAGAAGCGCAAAAATAAATTATACAAAATCGAATGTATCGAAGCGTTTTTGATAAGAGGAGAAAGTTGTAACGTGAGTAGATGAAGACCCAGGGTGAATAAGAAGCCAAGAAATGCTCTGGTGTTAGAAAAATTTAGATACGCCGATGCGTGGAGGGTTAGCAGCCTCGTTTCTCTGAGCTGGCGAATCAATATTTGGAGGGTAAGCGTCCCGACTGTCGGCGTCGAAGCTGCGGAACGTGAGTCACTCACCCCTGATTGCGAGGGAGAAGGAGAGAAGGATGATTTTTCTCTTTCACCCTCTCTTCTTGTATTGTGGCTTGAGTAAACTCGACTTGGTTCGTCGATTCGTCTCGATTGTGTAAAAGAGTTTGCTACATTTAAATTGAAGTTGCTTTTTCAAGCTTTTCATCTTGTCACCCTAAACCAAACTAAATATCGATCGATCTTTTTTATTTGTAATCAATTTTTTCAATTGAGCCTGAAAATTACATTAATTTCTAAAAAATTCTAAAATATTTTTCTATTCAATTGTTACAGTTTGAAATAGTATTATTAGAGAGAAACTGATGGAAATAAAAAAATTGAAGATAGCATCGAAAAGTTCAACACGTTGATCGTTGATGAAATTAAGAAATAAACACATATTGAAGTTATCGTCACGGGATTTAGTGTGGGAATATAATTAAGATACTTACGAATTTTTGGATGTCCCGCACAGTCGTAAGAACAGAACGTTAATTTACGATCTTTAAAGACGGTCGTGCACATATACAAGCGTGAAATGTATGCACCTAACTAAACCCGTTTGAGGGAGCTACGGTGGGAACAGGTTCCATAAAATTGAGCGTTCTTCCGTAAGATTTTTATCTGCAACTAACTATCTTCGCACCATACTACATTTGCATCGATACAGTAAAATAGATATCTTGAAATTTTCTTTAATATTATATTCATAAACTTTTATATTTTATAAAAATAAAATCATATAAAATCATATAACTTTTTAGAAATGAATCACAAACAAGATAAAATAATTGCAATGAAGGCAATGATTATTTTTGAAAAGATTTTATCCTATATTTTGAATCTAAAATTTAGAATTTCTTAAAAATTCAATAAATAACGTATAAAAATCTCCCGCATTTTTTTTTTACAATAACAATGAAAAAAAACAATATTAGATGCAATAGATATTTGTAAATTAAAATAAAGCCGATTCAGGCTGTATTTATAATATACTGTATTTATAATCAAGCGAAAGGCTAAGGTAAGAAAGCGAAGAAACGCAAAAGTGGCATTAATTTTCAAATAAGCCGAAACGTGCACAACTAGCATGACTGGAAAGATGGTATCGTAACACAGTCACGATTTAAATCCTGGATTTATCCGCGCATAGTAACTTAAATTATTTTCCCCGGACATTCGTGTCGACTGGACGTGACTTCCCTTACAATTAATCAAATAGGATTATGGATCTTTTTTTCGCAGGAGATCTTCTCTCGCCATTGGTCTGTGATCAATTATTAGAGTTCGAAGAAAAGACGTTCAACGTGTCTGCTGAGAAATCAATGAGCCACGCTATACTATCTTCAACGATGTAGTAGCCGGTCTACACTTTATCCTTTTTCGATTTTACCGCGCACCGTTACGCGAATATGGATTCGCATACACTGTCTAACGGTTGTTATTGTAAGCTCCTTGAATTTGTAGAATTTATATATTTAATTTTCATTAATATTTTCAGAAGAATTCGTTATTATTTTAATATAAAAAAATTCCATAATATTAAGAAATTTATTATATTTCCGTATATTTCAGATTGCTCTTTTGATTCTGACTTGCGATTTTGATGAATCATTATTGACATTTTACTTTCATTTTACGTTCAAAGAAAAATGTGAATAGATTTGAAAGTAAAACTATATTACTTTGCTGAAGAATTCTGCGTTGAGAATGACTCTTCAATAATGGTTTTTATTATTCAAAAGTAATTTTATTATAGGACAATCATTTTCAATGTTTATTTACGAGAAATATTGAACTTCTCAAAAGTGAAAAATAATTCTCGAGAGTTTTACTCTTAAATATATTAGCACAAAAGATCGAAAATACAATTTATGCAGAATTGTATGGATGAATATACAATTACAACTCAAATTGAGTCATTAAAATCAACAAAAATTTTGTTTTATATAAAATATTGTAAATTATATATATATAGAGCAATATATAATAGAGATTGCTATAGAGCAATTTTTTTTATTAGTGAAATATCATTTTAAGAAAGTGAAATTAACCCTTAAAAATTCAATTTTTTTCATTTTAAAATTTTGGAATTATACGAGACAAAATAAAATTTTAAATTATAAAATATTGAATTTTTAATATTATATTATTTTACTAAATAAAAAATATTTCTAATTGAATTTCTATTCAAAAATGTTAAAATTTCAGAGAGATCAAAGAAATATATCAAAAATTCAAATAGTATATTACAAGTTAAAGATAATAATAAATAACAAGATGTTAGATACTTTTGAGGTTAATTGTATAATATACGATATGTATGTATTAAATTCAAGTAAAGCGACTAGATTATAGCGTTAGTTCCATTGTCAATTAAAGGGTAACGAAGTAACATGCCGAGTTTTCAGCATGATCTTGTGCTTGCTTCGTTCTTGCAACCTTGAACGGAACCGTGTACACCGGTTATTGTAATAGGTATGTGGCGTTCCTCGCATGTTCATTCGTCAAGCAGCAGATAAACGAAGACAAGTCTGAAGAAAAAACAAAAATTTGCTTCTCTCGATGGTTTGGACCAAAAATCCAGTCAAGCTATCACGAATCGAGTTGGGCCGGTTCTTTCTCAAGAAAATAACTCTTCCCTAATTTTGGCCAATCTTCAACTCATGTCTATTCGAATACCATATGTAATCGTAGGCCACAAAGATGAGGTTAAGATGATTGGAGAAGATGTATTTTATACGAAAATGTATAAGATGTATGTCGAAAATCGCGTAAAAAGCGATAATCGAAACGACAATGATATCGTGTAATCTTTTCGACACGTGTGAAAAAACATTAAATTCTTCATTTAAAACGAATGGATGATTCTTCAGTTCGAAACAGGGAAGGTGATTTTTCTGTTTTTTATTTACATCGATAAATAAGTTATCTTTCTTCATTAATAATTCTTATTTAAAAGAGCTGTATAAAAGTCAAAAATTAATGATTATCAATTACAATTAAATTTTTGTTTATTAATTTTATTAATTTTATTTTTATTAATTTTATTAATTTTATTAAATTTTGCGATTAACGATTAAAGTAGTCATTTTTTTCAATTTTTTTACATCGATTGATAATTAATTTCGTCATAATAATTATTATTTATACAGTTAAATTAATCATTTTTTTGATGACTAATTTTTTAATTGTAATTATAATTCGATTATAAATTTAAAATTAAAAAATTATTATAAAAGATTTAGTGAATAATTATAAATATTAAAATCGATGTAATCGATAAAATATTAAATCTTGCTAAGCTATCTAGATGAAGAAATCTTGATAGAAATTTCTACTGTAGTCGTACAAAAAACGTTTAGCTCGTAATCTGGCGGAAAGACGCGCGCCAAAAGAAACTAAATTAGATCGTTAATTTCTGGAAAGGATAAAAATAAATTTGATTGGAATTTATTAAAATTCGTTTTGATATATAATTTTTTTTTAATCTCTTTTTGTATTTTTTTATATATACTTAATAAAGACAAAATTTATATATATATATATATATCGATTAGATTAGGTTAGATTAAGTTAGGTTAGGTAACTTTTAAATTAATGTATTTTTAAACTTAAAACTATTTTTATTTTTATTTTCATAGAGAAACTACAAAGAAAAAAAGAGCTAACTTTACAATTTATATCTTCATTAAAAAAGAAATCGAATAGTGATTTATTTGGTTATTTGGAAGATAACGAAAGGTTGCGACTACAGTTTAACATACAAATGTAGATAGGCTACTCTCGAGTCTTGAGGGCTTATCTATGTTTTCTGAGAAGCTATTCGTTTGTAAACCCATCATTAGAAGAGAAGACGAACGTCCGAGGATAATTGGTAGGTTCGAATTCCAGGCCTGGTCATTGTGCCACATCTTTTGTATAATTAATAATCCTTTTTCGTAGAAACTAAAGGAATCTACAATCATTTTGAGTGGGTAACCAGCAGGAACATGGACACTTTGCTCTAATGCGAAACATCATGGACAATTAATCGTACATAGTTAAAGAACATGAGTATATGGAGTAGAAATCTCAGGCGAAAAGATGTTATCGTTATCGCGCATTTTCCACTAGACGGTTAACCGGAATTTAAGAGTCAGTGACGTGTGAGCAAGAACGAGCGTGGAATACAAGAATATATAGCGTTGTTCAACGGAATATTATCACGGAGTTTATTTCAATTTCGAAGTAGAATCGTTTCATTCGAAATAAATTTTTAACCAATTGTAAATTTTGTTTTAGAGTATACAAAGTTTTTATTTTATGTTTTTCTTAATTTTTTATGTTTATAATATTTAATGGTATTTAATATTACTCCTTAGTGGATTATATATATCCATTTATAATTACCAACTTTATTTTTAGTCGAAAAAAATAGTTCTAAATATATGTGATATCATTAGGGATTCTTTTCTTATTGAACAGATTAAAATCATTATGGTGGATGAAATAATCTTTAAAAATTATTTCACATTTAATTTCATAGATTCCTGAGATTAAAATTGTTATTTTTTATTTATCTATTAAAGTACTATAAAAATTTAAAAAAAAATTATAAAATTAAATAAATCTTAAATTAAATTGGAGAAAATAGTATTTGATACATATGTAGGAGTTGTATCAATTGATTGGTATTTCCTTTAGTGAAACTATATTAATAATAGCGAGAGAAGATAGAAACAATTGGAAATTATTAGAGATTATTATCTTGAAATTTTATTTTTACTATCTTAACGATCTTCGAATTGTTTTTATCCTACATTACTATAAACTCGTAAAGTAATTTCGAAGCGTTTTGATGATTCGTGAATTCTCTTCACTTTAGCAGGACAATTTATAATTTCGTTTTCCATAGAATTGGCAGAATAGATATTTTCGTGACACATTGATTACGCATCGATTTTTATGAGTTTATAAAAATTCCTAGATAATCATGGACGAAGAAAAAATGTACAGTAATATTAATATGCAAATATTATTGCCGAATATGCTGTCGAATGTACGTTATGATAAAATATCGAATTTTATCTTTTAAAAAATGGACTTATAATGGACTTATAATGTTTTCTCAGCATATATAAATAGGATCTCACTTGTTTAGGTTATGTCGAACTCGAGATATTGAATAGGGCTTATTGTTAATTAGGCAAGACATTTTGATTCAAATAACAATCATTATTATAACATATAAAAATTGGAGAATGCGAAATAAGTGGTAAAGTTGTGAAATTAGGAATCGAATCAAGTATTATCACGGCAACGGAAGAAAGGTCATGCATCGCGTAGAAAAAGAACAAAGCATCGCGTCCCTGGCCATCTCTCGACTCGTTCTTTTTTTTTTCTTTGGTTTCGATCGTTTTGTTCTGAAGGCGAGTTGGCTGGACCATGTTCGTTGTCTACCTGCTCATAGCTGGTTGTGCAAGCAGTGGTTCGATTGGTTCGTGCTGATGCACCATCCGTTTGGATTGGTCAAACCGGATCGGCTAGCCTCCGGGGAAGGAGGATCACGAGCCGATGCCACGAGAGACCTATCTTGCGCTCTTGCTACGGTCAACTAGTCACATGATCTTGAGGACCGGTAATTCTCTATTGCAATAAAACAAACGAAACGAAGAAGATGCTCATTGCAGATGGTTGTCTTTTACGCCACGCATTACTTTGCGCATTTTTAAATGTGTTGCAGTTATAATTTTTTATACACTATTTTTTATTAATACTTGCTGAAGCAGAACCAAAAAAATTTATATTAGGTAGTTAATATTTCTGAGAATAATTATCAATTCGTATGCAAGAAACTTGTATAAAAGAAAATAATATTATTTTTATAACGATTTCAATTTTTCTGTGTCATAGTAGTTACATAATATCGTATGTATAGGTTTATCATAAAAATTGATGTAATATCCTGGTTATTAAATTTATATTAATTTTTGTGTTTTTAAAGATTATGATTTTCGATTAAGAAATTTTTTCAACAGGATATTTTTTGGTGTTACATCATTTGTTACATATTTAAATATAAATTGAAAGATATTTCTTTTAATATTTATGAAATTACACGTTAGAAAAAATTCTATGAAATAATTCTATGAATTAAAATTGAATATTATTCAAAATAATAATCAAAAATAAAAAAAAAGCTGTAAAATGAAACGAAAGATTGATGAAATAAGAAAAATATTTATTTATACTGCTAAGAATCCTACGAATAAAATAAAAATTAGATGCAATGCTTTGAGAAATTATTTTGAAGAAATGAATACAGCTTAAAGAAAATAATCCATTTGAATTGGATAATTGATAGTTTGGAAATAATTCTTGTTTCAAATATCTAGTATTTACAGGTGAAACTGGAAATTAATGTGATATTAAAAAATCATTATATAAAACAAATTCACTTTTAAATTTTATGGAGAGTTTGAAGTGTAACGACCTTGAATTTCCAGTATTTGTCCTTGATTAATTCAAATACATAATAGTATAGGGATTATTTGATTCGCTTTCTAGGAACAAATCGAACTACATACCGAAACAAATGCAATTTCGTATAACTGTTACGCAGTATTTGTTTGCAAGAATGTCTTGTTACAACTTTTTCTTTTGCTTCCGTGACCGACATACTTTCCCAAAGAATTCATCATCTTGTATACTTTTTATCAATTATGGCAACTGATTTCGATTTAATAAATCTTTAATTATCTTATTATTTTTAATAATCTTATTATTTTTAATCAATTAAGAATGAAAGAAAAAGAATTATTGTGAAAAAGAATTAATATATGTAAAATTAAAAAGAATCATTATCATTACTTTGTAAGTAATTATTAATTTTTAATTATTGCATTGATCGATTTAAAATTATTTTTTAAAATTATTTATAGATATTTGTAAAAAAATATCAAACAATTTTATATTTAGTAAAATTTTGATAACATTTGTGTAATCTCCCAATACATTAGTTGCAATAGATTTATATAAATAGATTTCATATATAATATAATATATTATATATTATTAATAAATATATTATATTATAATATATAACAACCTATGAATGCTTGCAAAAATTATCTTGAGATAGCTAATCTCTATTAATCTCGAAAGGATTAAAACAGTATGTATTACAAACGTTAAACGATCTTGAAAGATGAGAAATAGAAGCAACGAAAGACTAGCCTTTCAAGAGTTTCTTCTTTTTTGCCAGAGAAACAACTGTTTCAATTATATCCTTCGAGATTGCACAATGTTTTGTTCGAAGGTAGAGATATATAAATAAAAATAAAATAATAAAAATCATAGAATCATGAAAATTTGATGTTACACATTAAACTATTAAGTTTACTTGGCATCTCAAATTGAGATTAAAAAAAAAATCATTCTGATATTTAAAGAAAATTCAAAATGGATTTATATTTATGATTATTATCATCTCTTATCTATAATAATGTGAAATGATTCAATTTATTTGGAATTTATAATTTTATTCTATATTATTATTAAAATATATAATATAGAATATATATAAATCATCCTTTTAATAATATGCATTTTATTTTGGATATTATACGTTTTTTTACATATTAATAAGCATTTTGTATATTTTTATATATTTATATATTTAAATTATTAATAAATTCATGAATATTTATGATTATTAATTATATTTATTCGTGAAAAAATAGAGAATATAAAAAAGATATCAATTTCTCTCTTGATTGCACTTATTTCCTTGAACTATATCATCATTAAGAGGACTATAAACGGAAAACATTATGATATATCGTTGTTTATTAAAATATGATTCAAATGAAGATTCACGTTGAAAATTAGAATCGGAAAAGTGGCAATTCTGATTGCATTACTCGATGACGTGACACGAGAGAACGAATGTACATAAAATCTATCATTCAACATCTAGAAAATCGGTGTTTCACAGAGAATCAGTGGTTGATGCGTTAAATGAAAGACAGGGTCAACGAATTTTCCATAGAAGGGAACGAACATAGGAACGAGAAGGGTGAAACGGACGGAAATCGTCGTTCCCACGTTTTACCGTGGGTATTGCATTCTCACACTCGCGAAAGATATTCGGTGCAAGAAAACGGCAGAGCTAGACACGTTTTTTTCCACTCTACGAATAGAATGAAAGAAAAACGAAAAAACTTAGGATTCGTTCTGATTAATTATCATTTCTATGTAACTTTAAAACTTTAAAATGTAATTAGACAATTTGAGATCTTGTTTTATTTTATTTATTTATTTTATCATTTTTTTAAACGAAATTAAAAAAATAAAAAAGAAACAATAAAGCAGAAATTTCTTATATTTTCTATGAAAAGAAATGTATTTAAAAATTCTCTTCTCTCAACTCTACTATTATAAATTTATGTACTAAATTATATATCGATTCTCCAAACGTAATGAATATATTAACATTCTGTATATAAAATGAATTATTCAACAATTTTTGAATTTGATCGTTTACCATATTTATGATCATTTTATCTAAAATATATTAAGCAAATTGTCGAATTCGGCTTTCTGCTTTTTATTCAAGGTTGCGATCTTTGAATTAACAAATAGTTTTTTTTCGCTTTTCTGATTACACGTTAAAACAAGTTTGGTCGTATCAAACGAAAAGCATTCAATACGCTATGGAATATTTTTAATTATATTCCTTCAAATTATCATGAAGCATGAAACTATCTTTTAACAAATTTAAATTCTAATTAATTCAAAATAAAAAACGAAATAATTAGCCAGATAATTTTTTCTTTTTTTCTTAATTTTAGCAAATGTCCAAAGTGCCAGCATTACCATAATAATAATAATAATATTGTAAATTGTATAATAATAACAAAATAATTTTCTCAATTTTAAATATTTGGCTCCTTTTATTAAACATCTTATTTTTCAAAATAAATTTAAAAAAGTTGATATAATAAATTTAATTTTTAAATTTAGTGTAGTTAAAATTGAAATTGGAAACAGTCATTAAATTATGGAATTATCATTTATTAATTAATTAATCAATTAATTATCATAATATATTTGTTATAAATTATTAAAGATTTTTTGAGAGTTTGTAATTATCTTTCATCATTTTTGAAATTGTGCGCCATATTAGATTTGCGCGCGCATTATCTAATTTGCGACGTCATTGTTTCAAATCAGATAGAAATGAACATATTAGACAAATGTAAAAGTAAAAAGAATATAACTAAAAAAAAAATATTTCTTTTTCGCAGATGGAAGACCGAACAATATATACAACAAGTTTCTATTGAATCGGGCGAACAAAAAAAAATTGCAACAATGGGACACTTGACCGGGAGGGCAAAACACGAGAAGAAGAAGCGGTTATTCTAAGAGGGTGACTGCCATGGAGAGATGGAAATGGATTGTTCCACTGCTCGCGGTCTTTTGGACCCTAACAGATGCATATCTGGCGGTGGTGTCTTCGAACACACCCGCCGGTAGTGTAGTCTTCGAGGCAGGTGTACCACAACTGGGTGGCCGTCGAAAGTATGAGGTCTCGAGCGAACGAACCGCCTGGTTCGCAAGGAAACTACTCAAGGTGCATCCTCACACCGGTCGTGTCACACTGGCGCGGCCATTGAGCTGCGACGGCCTTCAATATCCACGAATCTTCACCTTTTACGTGGATTCGACCAGTAGCAGACTAGGCAGACCAACGATCGACTATTATAGCTTGCCACTTAGGATCCTGATCACAGGTTGTGGTGGGGAGAACCGAGATCTGGCTGCTACCAGAGGATGGACGGCAGAGACATTAGCTTCGTACGCTATGCCCAGCACTGAGAGGTGAATGTTCTTTTTTTTATTCGTGACGAGAAACAAAGGGAAATTATCCGTAGCTGATGTTCATTTAGATAAGTTTGGATAATTAGTCGAATTCTTATTAACTGTCATGCGAGCTTTCTCTTCATTTATATAATTAATTTTTTACAGAGATATGATTACGTTGACATATGATGAGGTTAAGATTCGTTAAGAACTAAATTATCGATGTTTTATAATTGTCGAGATTTTTTAAAGATTGACTATTAATTTAGATTGCAAATAGTTTTATATGATTTTCTTTATTTCATTTTTATAGTTTTGAATACAAGTTTGATGTAGTAAAGATAACTAAATCATTTCTTTTTTTGAGTCTTATATGTATTGAAAAATATTATATTGAAAACTATAAATAAGGGACATATTTGAGTTGAAAAATGATATATAAATTCTTTCTTCTATCACAAGGATTTTATTGAACTATCGAACAAATTTTAGAATTTAAAGACGAGAGTAAAATAATATTTACTGCAATAAAATTCACATAGTGCAATTCACACAGTGTATTAAAATTGTTTTCCTTATCTGCAGGTTCACCGAGGTTTGTCTTAGAACATCACAATTAGTCGCGGCGTTACGAGATTTCCTTCCTCAGACGGCTTTGAAAGAGTGCGAAACCAGATGGGGTGGTGTAGCGGATCCTAGGTTTTTGATCGAAGGTGCAGCAGGAGATTTAGTTTCAGCAACGGAACAATGTCTAGTGGATCCTCTTTGGAAAGTGTCTGTATCAATGAATCTAAGATGCGGAATGGAATCACGGTTAACCGATGCCGAACATCGTCTCAAGATCGTTTTTCATCACCGTCAATTGGACGATACGGATCTAGGTCGACGAGTCCGAAGGGAATTGAAAAATCAGTCTCCCTATTTTGAACAATCCCTATACGTCGCAGTCGTTGAAGAAGAGAAAGAACCTGGCGTGTACGTAACATCTGTTCGGGCCAGAGATCCAGAAGGTGGAACAGTTCGTTATTCAATGAGTTCTCTGCTCGATGCACGATCACAAGCGCTGCTAGTATTGGATCCTGTCACAGGAAGAGTTACTACGCGAGCCAGATTAGACAGAGAAAGCGTAGATGTTCATTACTTTCGGGTACTCGCCGTCGATGACTCGTTTCCTCCGAGGACAGGTACCACTACATTGCAAGTTAACGTTCTTGATACGAATGATCACGCCCCCAGTTTCGAGTGGCCAGAAGAAGAAGCTTCCATCAGAGAGGGCGTACCGGTATATTATTAGTAATATTATTAAGAGATATCAAGTGAATATCGAAAGAAAGTGGAAACTGAATTTTAGCCAAATAACAATAAACTACGTTATAAAATTTTATAAAAAATATCATTATTAATAATTAATTATGTCTGAAATATTCTTCAACATATAAACTATCAACTTATAAAAAGATGGTTGCATCATTTTTCAATTTTTTCGATTTATCTACTTTATGTGCTTTATTCTTTAAATTCAATCTTAAACAATTAATAACTTGTAAACCATATAGTTTGAGATTCAGTATTTGATTGTTAAAAGATAACTTTTGGAAATGACAAACTATCTGACATCGCGTTATCTAAATGAATAAACACGTATACATTATTCCAGATACTATTTAGAAAATTTGATCGTGAGAAAGGCAAGGATTCTTTAAAAGGATTGCGCTCTAAAAATTTTGAGCAAATCGTTATTATTACATTATTATATTTAAATTCTTTTCTAACAGGTAGGTTCGACGGTTGTGACAGTGAAAGCTACAGATCAGGATGCTGGCAGAAACGCCGAGGTTGAATATTCCATCTTATCTACGACTAGTAGCAGTGGAACTGCGAATACCGAGGATGCCTTGATCTTCAGGATAGATCCGAGAACCGGTGTGGTCACGACACGTACGCCTCTTGATAGGGAAAAAACTGAAGTGTACACGGTTATTCTGAGCGTGTCCGATCAGGCGACGCCACCATCCGCGCGAAAAACCGCAAATGCAACATTGGTGGTCCGTGTGCTGGACGATAATGATAATTACCCTCAATTCACCGAGCGTACTTATTCTGCTTGGATACCAGAGGACTTGGATTACACGGCGAATCCAGTGATAGCGCGTATACGCGCGACAGACGCTGATTCGGGGAACAACGCGGCTGTTCGATACGCCATAATTGGTGGAAATACTCAGAATACTTTTTCGATAGACTCCATGGTCGGTGACGTTGCCCTCGTTAAACCTCTCGACTACGAGTCTACTAGGAGTTACAAGATTGTAATACGTGCACAAGACGGTGGTTCACCAGCTAGATCAAACACCACACAACTGTTGGTACACGTGGGAGACGTTAATGATAATGCTCCACGATTTTACACCAGTCATTTTCAAGAATCTGTTTCCGAGAATGTGCCTGTAGGATATTCGATCCTGAGAATACAAGCGTATGATGCTGATGAAGGCGCGAATGCTCAAATAAAATATACCATTGGAGCTCGAGATTTCACAGGTGCTTCTACGGAAAATTTTCCCATAACTGTCAATACGGAGACTGGATGGCTTTATACGACAAAACAACTTGATCGTGAACAATGTTCTAGGTATTTAAATTTTAGAAGAAAATAAAACAGAGCGTAAAATTAAAGTTATTTTGATAATTGTTTAGAATGAATCTTATAATTTCGATATTTTTAAATTATTAAGATTATTATTCTGAATTTTAATTTTCAAAATATATACAAAAATATTTATTATATTGCATATTATTATTTTTATATATTTGAACGAATATTTATATTTCGTTTAAATTCAGAATAATCTCAATTATTTGCAGTAAAAAAAAAAAAAAAAACTCATATCTAATTTAAACAAATTAAATAAATCCTGTTTAACATAATTTTAATAAATCTTGCTTTCATATTTTTTATTCTATCTAATAATTATAAAAATCAAATTAATTAGACATTTTATTTTATTTTAGATACCAATTCACCGTGATTGCTGCAGACTCGGGCGAAATATCAAAATCTGCTAGCGCTACTGTAATACTCACCGTGACCGATGTGAACGATAATGATCCCTATTTCGATCCTAAAAATTACGAATCCGTTGTTTCCGAAGATGATCCGCCAGGCACTCCGGTTACTTCTGTCACAGCAACCGATCCCGATGAGGATGCTAGGATACACTACGAAATTACCGCGGGCAACACTAGAGGTCGATTCGCGATCGCGTCTCAAAATGGAAGAGGTTTGATAACAATAGCTCAACCGCTTGATTATAAACAAGAAAAAAGATTCGTTTTAACTGTGACCGCCTCGGATAGCGGTGGTAGAACCGACACTGCTCTCGTTTACGTGAATATTTCGGATGCGAATAATTTTTCACCTGTGTTTGAGAATGCACCCTATTCCGTTTCTGTCTTCGAGGATGCACCTATTGGCACAACAGTTCTGGTTGTTAGCGCGACTGATTCGGATGTTGGAAAAAATGCACAAGTCACTTATAGTTTGGATACGGATAATGGAGATCAGACAGCGTCCGAATTTATTATAAATCCCCAAACTGGCGCCATCACGACTACCCGGCCACTCGATCGTGAACTTGTACCTGCTTATTTGTTAACTGTTACTGCGAGGGATGGAGGGGTACCACCTCTGTCGGATACCACCGATGTGGAGATATCCGTTACAGATGTGAACGACAACGCTCCTGTTTTCGAGGCTCCTCAATATCAAGGATCTATTCCGGAAGATGTTTTGGTTGGTACTAGTGTTCTGAGAGTTTCTGCAACCGATGCGGATACTGATCTCAATGGCAGGGTAAGATCACTTTAACTTTCATAAATCCTGACAACAATATACAGAATATATTATCATTTTGATATAAAATATACATCTTTTATTTCTAGATAATAAAAATAGAAAAATATCTAAAAATGTTTTATAATTCTATAACACATTCTATAGTAATTCTATTGTATAATATATTGAATTGTATTATTATACTAATATATATAATTGTACATCTATATTAATTCTATTGTATAATATATTTAATTGTATCATTATTTTAGGTGAGATATGCTTTAGAAGATGATGGTGATGGCGCTTTTGCTGTAGATTCAACGACAGGAATAATCAGGACAGCAAAACCACTAGACAGAGAATCCGTTGCAAAATATATGTTGAAAGCTGTTGCAATGGATCGAGGATCTCCTTCTCTTTCTACCGTTGTACCAGTGACCATTAAAATAGAAGACGTGAACGATTCGCCACCCGCTTTCGAAAACGACAAGATCATTCTTTACATAGCAGAGAATTCACCGATAGGATCAACCGTCGGTGAAATTTATGCTCACGATCCGGATGAAGGACCAAATGCCGTTGTGCAGTATTCCGTGATAGGAGGTGAAGATTCTAACAGTTTCGCCCTGAATATCAGGCCAGGCGCAGATCGTGCAGAATTGATCACGCTTGAAGAATTGGACTACGAGTCGCCAAAGAAAAAGTTTGAGTTAGTTGTGCGTGCCGCTTCCCCTCCTTTGAGATCTGACGCTCTAGTTCAGATATTAGTAACCGATGTGAACGACAACGCACCCGTGTTGAAAGACTTTCAAATCATATTTAACAATTTCAAAGATTTCTTCCCCACTGCTCCTATAGGCAAGATACCTGCTATCGACGCAGACGTTACGGATAAGTTAACGTACACTATACTGGCTGGAAACAATGCCAATTTGATCGACTTGAACAGAACGACCGGTGAAATCCGTTTATCACCGCAATTGAACACGAACGTGCCACGAGTTGCAACGATGGAGGTCTCCGTTACGGATGGTATCAACGAGGTCAAGGCCACGATGACTCTCTCAGTACGTTTAATCACCGACAAGATGCTCCTTAACTCTATCACCGTTAGATTAGACGATATGACCGCAGAGGCTTTCCTCAGCCCTTTATTAGGATACTTTCTGGACGGTTTGGCGGCAATTATACCATGTCCCAGGGAAAATATCTTTCTGTTCAGCATACAGGAGGACGCCAATGTGAACGGAAAGATTTTGAACGTGAGCTTTTCCGCGCGTAAAGTCGAACCAGGCGTGACGGACGAATTTTATAGTCCGCAATTCCTTCAAGAACGTGTTTACTTGAATCGAGGCATACTAGCAAGATTGGCTACAGTCACGGTATTACCGTTCGATGACAATCTTTGCGTGAGGGAACCTTGTTTGAATTTCGAAGAATGTTTAACAGTTTTAAAATTTGGAAACGCTTCTGGATTCGCAAGCAGCGATACCGTATTGTTTAGACCAATATATCCTGTAACAACGTTTGCGTGCAGATGTGCCAGAGGTTTCACCGGCAGTAAAGAGTCGTACTTGTGCGACACAGAAGTCAATTTATGTTATTCGAATCCATGCATAAATGGTGGTACTTGTTACAGAAGAGAAGGCGGATACGCGTGTTCCTGCGGCCCGGAATTTGCAGGAGAAAATTGTGAGATCTCGTTGGATAAGGATTCTTGCGCCCCAGAAATTTGTAAAGGAGGTTCTCAGTGTACCATGAAAACCACGGGCGGTTTCACTTGCGAAGGATGTCCGGTAACGACTTTGGAAAACGTGACGCCTCTCTGTGAGCTAAAAGCCCGTAGTTTTGGACCAGCAACGTTTCTCACGTTTGCATCTTTAAGGCAGAGGCACAGATTGCAAATCAAATTGAGATTCGCCACCGAAGCAGCAAACGGTCTTCTGCTTTACAACGGCCGATACAATGAGAAACACGATTTTATAGCTTTAGAAATAATCGATTCCGAGGTACAATTTAGCTTTTCTCTCGGTGATGAGATCACGCGGACGAGCGCCAGCATACCTGGCGGTGTTTCTGATGGTCAGTGGCATGAAGTTGAAGTTTCTTATATAAATAAAACAGTGACCATCTCTCTGGACAATTGTGACGTCGCTCTAGCCTTGGAGTACGGCGATAGATTGGGTACAAAATGGTCCTGCGCTGGGAGAAGCGAACAAGTGCTAGAGGAACGTTGCAGCATCGTGACCGAGACTTGCCATCGGTTCTTGGATTTAACAGGGCCTCTGCAATTAGGTGGCCTACCCGCTATACCGTCTAGCTTTCGCATCAGAAACAAAGACTTCGTCGGTTGTGTTAGCGACCTCTATATTGACCATATTTTTATCGACCTGAATTCTTTCGTAGCTGATAACGGCACCAACTCTGGTTGTCCAGAGAAAGTTTCGTTTTGCTCGTCTTCGCCATGCAAGAATAACGGGAAATGTCGAGAAATATGGGCCGGATTCGTTTGCGAGTGCGAAGAAAATTTTGCTGGACCTACCTGTGCCGACGAGGTTGGCAAACCGTGGAACTTCCACGGAGACGGAATGATCAGCTTCAACCCCTTATTGAGACCCATTCAACTGCCTTGGTTAACGGCTCTTAGCCTGAGAACTCGATCGAAGCAAGCTTTCGTCATGAGCGTGCAAATTGGACAGAACAGTTCCGCACTGATTGAAATCCGAGAGGGTAAATTGGTCGCCTTATTAGATGGTGCGGATATCATACAAACGTTGAACGACATTGCCGACGGTGAGTGGCACAGAGTGGAGATAGTGTGGCAGAGTGGTCATGTTTCCTTGGATATCGATTATCGCAGCCGACCCATATTGTCCTCGTTACCAGCCAAATTACAGGGTTTGTACATAGGTAGAATCCTGGTCGGTGGGCCGGAACAGTCGATGAACATTGAGTTACCATATTTCGACGGGTGTCTCCAGGATATACGTATCGGTAGTAATCAGAGCGTGTTGCTGCGACCAACTGTTCAGGAGAATGTCGCGACTGGCTGTAGTTCAGAGGCTGAGTGCAATGTAGACTGTCCAGAAGCATCGATCTGTGTGCCTAAGTGGAAGGCAGGCGAGTGCGTTTGCGCGACAGGGCGGGTAGGACGTAACTGTGAACGTGTTTGCGATTTGAATCCTTGCAACAACACTGGCGCTTGTATCGAAGATACGACGTCCCGTAGAGGATATCGATGCGAATGCAATTCGCCTGAATATTCTGGAAATTACTGTGAAATCAAGGCTGATCAACCCTGTCCAGCTACTTGGTGGGGTTCGCCGGTTTGCGGACCTTGTCATTGCGACGAGTCCAAAGGTTATGATCCTGCCTGCAACAAAACTACAGGCGAATGCTATTGCAAGGAGAATCATTATCAACCTTCTGGTAAAAAAGAATGCATCCCTTGCGAGTGTTACGCAACTGGAAGCTTTGGTCCTCGTTGCGACACCGAGACCGGACAGTGTCGATGTCGAGTCGGAGTCATTGGACGATCTTGTACAGCATGTCCTAATCCATATGCCGAGGTGACGCTTCGTGGTTGTGAGGTAGTGTACGATGGATGCCCTAGATCTTACTCTGAAGGATTATGGTGGCCGAGGACAAAATTTGGAATGATCGCTGTAGAGGATTGTCCCGATATGGCTGAAGGAAAGACTTCTAGGTCTTGTGACGATAAACTTGGTGGCTGGCAAGAACCTGATCTCTTCAACTGTACCTCGGAAGCCTTTATCGAGCAAAGACATCAATTAGCTGCGTTAGAAACAAAAGAATTGACTTTGAATACTTATGTCGCTGTGAAGATAGCAAAAGATGTATATAGAGCAGTGAATGTGACCAAAGAATTGTATGGAGCCGATTTGCTGGTCGCTGAATCTTTGTTAGTGGCGTTGTTACAATATGAAGAGAGTTTGGTTGGATTAAATTTGACTCATAGTCAAGATAAGGATTATGTATCTTATCTAGTTGGAATTGCTAGCAATATTTTAAAAAGCAAATATTTGGAAAAGTGGTCAAGGATCGAGACTCTTAACGGTGATACACCTGACAAAGTCTTGAATGCAATGGGAAATTATTTGAAAACCTTGACTGCGTCTCAACACGATACTTTCACAAATCCTTTTGAAATAGTCGATATTAATGTAGGTAAGCAAAATAAATATCTTTTTAAGTATTGATAGTATTTGTAATTATGATTTACTTATAATTATAATAAGTTTAAACGATTTATTTTTTTAGTACTAGGTCTGGATATAGTAACTTCAGAGAGTTTGTTCGGTTATGAAACAGCAGAATATACAGAAGATCCATCTGCATCTACAGCAAGGCCAACTGAAGCGGACCAGAAAGTTGTGTTACCCGACACTTCTGCGTTTCTGTCCTCGCCTGCTCATTTCGGCCCGTCAATTACTTTCCCAAAATATAATAATTATATGGCCGATCCAAATAGATTCGATCCATATTCTAAAATAAGAGTGCCTCTTGATATATTAGGCATTAAAACTTTAATGCAAGGTGAATTAAATGTTAAGAAAAGTTTGGTGAATCGAAAGGCTGTGTTGAGTTATGTGCAATATAAGCAATTAGGTGCCCTATTGCCTCAGAGGTATAAAAAATAATTACATTTTTTTTATTCCTTGAAATTGTACTAAACACATTATAAAAATATAATACTGATTAAAATTTTTATAGATTTGACGATTCTGTGACAGTTAGATGGGGCGTAGAAGTAGCGGTAGGTTCGCCAGTCATAACAGTATCCGTTTTAGTTCCTTCCAATGACGGTTACATGTCTTTGACTGGAATTCCCTTACAATCTCCTGTTCAAATTAGTCTTTGGCTCAGCGAAAAAGACGATATTAAAACTAGAACTAATCCACAATGTGTGCATTGGAGTACAGCTAGGGGGTATTAAAATATGCATTTTATTTAGATATTGATTTTTGATTTCATTTTATTATTTCATTTTGAATTTTTTTTATATATTTCAGAGTGGGTGAATGGAGTCGTATGGGTTGTACTACGGAGAGTGAAGATGATTCTTTGTCTTTTGGAACGATTGTAAATTGTTCCTGTTTCCAATTATCCACTTTTGCAATATTGACGGATGTACTCGATCCAGAATACGTCCCCGAACCATCTTTATTAGAAGATGTAACGAGTTACAGTGCATTTATGCTTGCTTTACCCTTGCTGTTATCCGCTTTACTTATTTTGGCTTTGATACGAGGTGGCGGCACAAATTCAAATAGTATTCATAAAAATTTGGTAATGTGTGTTTTCTTTGCTGAAGTGCTCTATTTGATTGCACTCAAAGCTAGAAGTCCTCTAGTCTCGAATGAATTTCCATGTAAATTGACGGCAATTGGTCTACATTATGCTTGGTTAAGTACATTCTCATGGACTTTAGTAGACTCCATTCATCTCTATCGAATGCTGACTGAAATGCGAGATGTAAATCATGGACAAATGAGATTTTATTATGCCATGGGATATGGTGCTCCAGCTATCATAGTTGGACTGACTATCGGCGTTAGAGCCGATCAGTATGGGAATTTTTATTTGTTCGTATATTTTAAATTTTTTTATTTAACATTTATATTTTAACAAGAAAATGTTATTAATGACAAAAATTTATTTTTATTTCAGTTGTTGGTTATCAATTTATGAAACTGTGATTTGGTCTTTAATAGGACCGATTTGCTTAGCAATCTTTGTGAATTTTTGTATTCTCGTTATGTCGATACGAGCAGCTTTTACATTGAAAGAACACATCATGGGTTTTGGAAATTTAAGAACGTTACTCTGGTTATCCGTAGCTTCATTACCTTTACTTGGAACTACATGGACATTAACAGTCCTCAATGCCTCTGAAAATTCGCCAACATTATCGTACCTGCTTAGTATAGCAGTCGTTGTACATGCATCATTTAGTTTGATTGGTTATTGCTTTATTAATGGCAGAGTACGAAGAAATCTATATTTAAGCCTATTAAGATGTATTGGGAAAAAGACACCTTTGTTGGAAGGAAGTATGGGAAATGGAAGTAGTAGTCAAAATGTAAACGGTCATTCGGTATGTCAAATAATTATATCTCATTGTATTAAATGAAGAGTGGAAATATTAACTTTTTTGATGAATAATATTACAGCGATCTGCATTGGCATATTCGTCAACATATAGTGGAGCAGAATCGGTGTGTAGAAGAGTTCATGTAGGAGTTTCGACGAGTAGTACAACTTCACGAAGTACAAATAAAACTGGGTCCAGCCCTTATCGTAGTGATACACATTTAAGGCATACATCAACATCCACGAGTAATTACAATAGTGATAGAGATCCCTATTTATCTTCTAGGAGTCATCGATCGACATTACATTCCAGACAAGGTATTTTATTCATATTACATTCAACATTAAATGATTTATTTCCTAATAAACAATACAATTTATCAATGTATATAATAGAAACGACAGAACCAAGGAATCAACGTAGAGATTCCGAATCGGATTCAGATGGATCCCAAGCTGAAGGTGGAGGACGAAGTTTAGATCTTGCGAGTTCACATAGCTCTGATGAGGAAGATGTCACGTCGAGATCGCATAGAAATATGGGTGTCTCGACACAGCAATCTGTCACGCACAGTTATTTGCCTAATATACATAGTAATCCTACTGAACATTTAAACATACTTTGCTCAAATACGGAATTATTTCCAAATATCAAACCCATTTACGCACCTAGATGGAGTTCACAGTTACCAGAAGCATATTTATCATCAAATGGTAAATTTAAACTTTAGAATTTTATACATTTAGAATTATATGAAATCAAATTTGGATAATTTTTTTATTTCTAGCAATGGACGTACGCGGAAGCCAATGGTCTGGAGGTACTATATCCGATAATGAAATGGCCTCGAATAAAACTTCCAGTCCTAATCCACTGCCTTATCCTGACATGAATTCACCTCAAAAAAGTCAACCGGATGAAAATTATTCGGAAGGCGAAGAAAAACTTCATCATTTGGGAGAAAAATATTTGTTTCCATATACTGCCGAAGAAGATCACACTGTCTCGCCTACTCCGTACATGCTACCTATGTCTTCCCGCATTCTCGCGTCTAGCATGAGTCATCATTCACAAAATTCTAATCATGAAAATATGAGTGGTTCAGAAAGGTATGGAAGCTTAAAGAGAGGACAAAGTCTACATGGCTCTCAACACGATAATCTAAGCGGGTCGGAAAGATACGGTAGCTTAAAGCGTGGTAAAATAACACCAACTGTGCTAGAAGATTCACCGGAATATATTCTACCAATGAGTGGTAGAATATTGTCTAGTTCATTGACCCACGATTTACAACATAGCAATGAATTGGCTGCACTTCGACAGCAGCAACAACAATATGAACAAACTATCACAGAGACCGAGTAAGTATGATATATTTGTATTTAAAAAAAAAAATTGCACAATAAATTAAATCGATATACATATGTATATAATTTAATTAACTGCATTTACTTTATAATTTATGCTTACTCTGGATAATTAGTGAAGAGGTAACCGTTTATAGAAATGCTAAATACATCAATGAAAGTTTGTTATTTTTCAAATAAATAAAAGTCACATTAAATTAACGTAATGTAATTTATGTCTGATTTATCTTGTTTTAGGAAGGATACTAATGCGGAAACGTCAGTATGATGGTCTCCGTGCTACAAACACCGTACAAAGTAATATAACGTATTATTAGCTTAAAATTTAAATGATTAAAATATATATATATATATATATAGATATATATATTTCTTAGAGCGATAATAACTCTAAGATATATTTTAAGAGCGGCCATGACTGTACTTACAAATTTAGCCATATTGATTAGTATGTATGTGTGAGTGCCTGTACGTATCTATATGCATACGCTTGTCGATATTTCGTTTTGTGTGATTCCAGTTTTGGTTCTGAAGTGATTTTTTTTCGATTTCTTCATTGATTATTGCGATATTGATCAGTGATATCGGATAGTCGGAAGACAAATGATCTCTAGTTCATTTCCATTATTCATGTAATTATAAATATTACTTTTCTAGTACCTTAATTTCTAAACTCAGTATTGTGCAATGTATACATTCCAATTCCATTTTATATATTTAGGTTCTATTTCCTTTCTTTTTCATTCTTTTTTTTTAAAGAAATTTACATATTATATTTTATACATGCCATGGAAGAAGCGTACAACTTTGCGGCGCAATTTTCATAGTTTTGTATATATTTATATGAAAAAAATGTGACAAAATACATAATTTATATATATCCTTCATCTAGCAATTGAGAATTCTCTATCCTGTTTATTATTCATTTTTCTTCAGTTGTTTCAATATTATGGTATTCGCACATTTGCATCAATATCATTGATAAAAATTACCTTTATTCTCATTGAAAATATAAATAAATTACAAAATATAGTTAGATTAATATTCGGAAGATCGTCGTCTTTAACATAAAGTCAATACTGTATCATGTGAACGCTGAGCGCTACCAGACAACTTCTACATAATTAAATTCGAATACAGTTTGTCACGAATAATTGCCGATGAGTCTTGGTCGTTCTCAGCGTTTCGATACTATGTTTTTACTAAGGTACGTTATACACAGGTTGGTGTAATCCATGTCGAGTTACGCATTAAAAGATTTCATTTCGATTATTACAGGATTTTCTTATGCATAATAACGTTATATGTATGTATATAATGATGTGCAAATGTCAGAGACTTTGCTGTGCAAATCCAATTAGTTTGAATTCTTAGTTACGTGTTTGCCAATAATCGTGCGAGTTATCAAAGTTTCGCTAATACATGGTATGTATGCGATTCTACAATCGGATTTGCTCGACTGTGGCACACGCACATCACAATTAACCACTAAGACTAGGAGATTCATCATCATTGCTACACAGTGCTTTCAGTATCAGTTGCCATAGATAATGTTTGAAGTTTTGGTACTGAATAATTTTCCGAATGAGTATGAGACTGTGAGCGATTTGACACTCTTTCCAAAGTTGATGGGGCCGAAGGAGTATCTTGATGTGCCTTCGGTGGTATCGGTGGTGGACTAACCTAAAAATAATAGCAATAAATCGATAAGAATAAAGATACAATAGAAACTTTATCTCTTGAGCAATAAAAATAATTACCTCTTGACCTGGCAAAGAATGCGATCCTTGGAACATACCGCTAGCAAAATTTGCCGTAGAAACATTCAATGCATTTATTACGGATGGTGGTGAAATATTCATGATATCGTTGCACCTTGTCCGTGGTTCAAAATCCTCGTAACCGAGATTGTTTAAGTTACTTAAATGCGATTGAAAATCTAATAAACTAGCAGTTGATATGCCGCTATCGCGAAGATCGTTCGGTTCATTCTGCGCTTCCGAATCATCATCCGTACTCCATTCTGTATTACATTTATATGCTAAACGTTTTGGTGGTGCGGGTGGTACCATGGTATTCATATTTGAATCTCTCTTGTCGGGAGCTAAAATGTGAAAATTTCAATTATTTCAAATATTTCAATAATTGTTACACACAACACAAAAAGACATAAAAATATTTATATATTTTAATAAAGTTTTGGAATTATTGAATTAAATAATCAACAATTAAATAATTAAATTACACGTAATCGTGGACTAATTACGAATTTATCCAGACAACGTGTCAAATTAAAACATTCTTATTATATTATACAATTGTACATTCATCAAACAAGATTTTCAACATCTGTATTATAAATAATTTATATATTATATATTTAATATTTGTATTGTGATATCTGTATAATTCATCAATTTAAAATAATACTTACTAATACAATGGCATCATAAGAACTATTATAGTAAATATTATATATTTACTTTCTCTAAATAAAACTTACTGCAACCTCTTGGTGGCAAAGGCGGAGCTGGTTCGGGACCAGGTTCACTCCATGAAGTTCTTAAACCAGTCTGATCCACGCCATCGGTCGGCGTTGGCAAAGAATGTCTCAATGGTAATTTTGGGCTTAACGGCTTGCTCAAAGATCTTTGATGCGTAGGTCGAGGTGGAGTTGTGCCATAACCTACAGAACGTGGTCGTACTTCTCGTTGTGGTATAGGAGGCGGTCCACCATCTACTTTTGTGTAAAAACCTTCGTCTTCGGGTAAACCATCACTGTCTGCATGTGAAGTTCGACAGCCAGCCGTTTCCAACGTAACTGGTCGTTGCTTCTCGTTAATAGGTAACGGAGGTAACGGTGAGCTAAAAGAATTGAATATAAATAAGAAAATTCATGATTTATTTGCAAGAAAAAAAAGCATCATGAAGAATTACTTGACAATGCTATCCTGATGAATCGTTCGTTGCCTAGCCAAAGGACCAAGATTTTGTTTTAGCTGCGTAAATCTCTCGTGCAATCTTTTGTGTAGCGGTTGCACACCCGCTGGCGCGATTTGCCCATGTAAATTTAATCCAGCTTCCAAAACGCTCATCTGATCAAGAATCAAACCTTTCAATCTATTTACGTGCGGCACCATTTCCGGATTTTGTCTAGCGAATTCAGGAGTAAGAAAGGCTTCTTGGTACTTGGTAATGCCACCCATTACGTTAGCATCGATAATGCCTTGAAGACGCATACTAAACGGATTAATGTTTCGATGAGGTTCGGCAGTGTATTGTGCGACAAGTCTCCTCAATTCTCTCTCTACGCTCAGCATAGTCTCGCAAGCATATTGTACAGGCGCCAACAATTCAGATCTCTTTTCGATCACTTCGAACCATCTAAGTATACCTGGTAACTTTGCCTCGGTAGTCAGCGTGGTTCTTTCGATCCATAGAGATTTAAACTCGTTTTCTCGATCGACCGGCCCCCTATGAAGCGGTCGGTCAAAAATGAATTTTCGAACATCGTTCACTAGATAGAATGCGACCACTCGTTCTGGTACTTCCGCTCCTCGACAGGCTAGACTACTTTCTTCAGGGATTGGTTTCACGTTGCAAATTTGTATATCTGAATCATTATATTCGAAGATTTACGATATGATTAACATCAAATCAAAAAAATATAATAATTAATGTATAAATTAAATATAATAATTAAACTTACATTGTCCCTCAGAACTTAAAATACTCTCGTCAGGCGGGGAGTTTTTCATTAATATTTGTGCGCTTGGAAATTCAGTCTGCAGTCGTTGTGTGAATGCTCCTATTCTCTCGTATTCTAGACCGCGATAGATGAATAGCTTATTCTATAAAATTATAACAAGTGAATTACATTTTTATTATATCATATGTCTAAATTGTGTCTTAATCGTGATTACTTACTCTAACAAAAAGAGGAAAACTCAGACCATAGAAGCCTACTCTAAAATATTCTGGTTCAGGTCGAAGTTGCGTCAATATATTGTCCAGGAATTTTGCTTGCAATTTCAGTACGTGACTCAATTTCGCGTAATCATATAATCTAGTTTCATATAGTATCGCCAATTCTTTACACAGTGGGATACCTTTTTCCCAACATTTGCCTCGATCTAAATAATGAATTATTTTGTGATAAAGAACCTCTTTTCTCTGCCATTCTGGTTGTTGAGGATGCGAATGATCCGGAGGCAGAATTGTAGAACTCCAACCAAGCTGATCGGCGTATAGCTTCATTGTAAATCCGGCTTCGGTATAATTTTCAGCTGCTAAATGCAGGTCGTGAAGCTTATAAATATAGCGCAAATACATCTCCTTTCGATTAAATTCGTTCTTGTAAAAATTCTGTAAGAAAAAAAATTATTATTAATAAAAATTTATTGCTCATTGAGATAATGGGAAAATTATTTATTATTCAGTAAGTTTATTTATATATAAGATTCATGAAAAAGAATTTTACTTTTTATATATAAAATATTTTTTTGTGAAAGATATGTAATATGAAGACAGAAGTGTAAACATATATTTTATATTTTGATTAATCAATATTTTTACTTACCAATAAATTAACAGTACAGGACATACGTTTATCGCGATTTTCGTCACCTTGAATTACGCTTCTATAATCTAACAGTCTTTCCAATAAACGCGTAATTGACGTAATAAAAGCAGTTCCGCTATCCTTCCAGGCCGGATCTTCTGACTGAACTCTGTCTAATAATCTGTCGGCAAAAATAGAATAATATTTGAACTTCTATTCGTGTACATATGAGAATGCGCATAATTTCACTATCAATTTATTGCACTTACACAGCACTAAGATGCTCCCTAATGCAGCATATAAATTACAAATTAAAATTTTCAATGAATAGCAATTCAAATTATTAGTGCATATAATTAACTATTATTGAGTTGGTGAAAAAATAATGTCAATTTTATAAATGCAAAAATAAATTAATTATAATCCATATCTCATTTTTGAAAACATTTAAAAGTATAAATTTATTATAAATATATTTTATTAATAATTTTTTTTTATTTATGAATTTCAATAATTTAAAAAAACAATACAAATTGTAGCAATTGGATATAAGATTAATTATATATTATACTATTACATTATTTATAATGATTTCTATATTCGAACAAGAGAAGAATATTTTGATAAAATTCATTACAAATATAATAATATATTAATATATCATTTATTTTACTTTTTAAGAACCAAAAACCGACATAATTTTTCCACCAACCTAATGAATTAAATTCAAACGAATTTTTTCATGAAAAGTATTAAAACAAAAAACTAAATTAATACTCACATTGTGTTAAATAATTGCCTGTACTCGTCATCACCTTTGTTCTCACTGATCAAGATATCTAGTTTATCTATTAATTCCGATTCCACGGATCTGAAGCTACCACGAGCTCGTTGTTCACATTCCATCATGTCAAAAAATATATGCAAAGTGGCTTTCCTTAATTCGCTTTCAGGAACCAAAGTGACTTCCAAGAAAGGACCCACCATACCAGGAATGAACTCTAACTTATGATCATGCAAATTGGACCACATGGATAATATTTGAAAGCCCATCAACACTCTCATATCCCCATACTTTTCAATGATCTTTTCACGTTTTACTTCAGAAAATTGTTCAAGTTGCAGAGATGGCTGCGTGAGATAGGCTACAGCTAGATTAAAGTATGTGGACCAGAGTTGGGCATCGAAGCAATCATCTACAAAACGAAAGGCTAGAGGTTGAGCAAGCTCTTTCAAAGATTTTAGGATAACATTGTTCGCTTGCATTCTGATCACCAGCCAATCAGGCGGGAACACTTCTTGCCTAACGAGATCGCGGAGAACCAGAAAAACTCTAAGAAGGAAATCCTTCAGAGGTTTCCTTTCACCAGCATGAGCCAATTCCTCCCAAAGTCGTACATAGTGATATTCGTCTAAAAGCTGAAGCAATCCTATCAAGCAAGCCACTAGACAACCCAACACGGGGCCACTGCTATTTATGACAATCAGAATGGTCTGTATCAATACATCCAGAACAGAAAGACACAATGTTTCAACATCGTGTTGGATACAATTATTGACCTTATTCGAATCTTGTCCCCTTTTATACAAAAAGCTGAGAATTTCGCCAAGGATTTCAGTACAGGAGCGGAGTTCTTCTCGTCTAACTAAATGAATCCTCAAATGTCTGCACATGGTAACTAATAGCAGATTTCTGCTCTCATTGTCCTCGCGAAACAAGGAAGAGGTGGTGAGATTTTTTATAGCTGTCAATTTGGCCTGAGTAAGTTGCGCTGGCGGTTCTCTCGGTACCGAGTCGAGCATCGTACAAGTAAGTTTAGCTACCTCGAGGACTGGTAGCACGGCGACTAGTTGCTCAAACACCGCTGAGATCGAGTACAGTAGAGCTATTTGAGAGTGGAGCACCATATCGTACGGTATTCCCAACATCTTATTCAATGCGGCAAATACACAATAGAGATCTCGCTTGAAACTGTCCTCGTATTGGCCAGCAGTTGCTCTAGCGAACAATAGACGACTCTGAATGATAAATTTGAAGATATATTCCAAGGAACGAAAACATTTGATTATAGGCTCCTGTTTCTCGGCTGCTGTCACCCAATCGGCGCAATGTTGCACGCTACTCAAAAGACCCTTGTATACAAGAGCGGCCGCAAAATGGCCGGAAATGTACGCATCCATCACAGGTTTGAAATGCTCGAATTTGGAATCTTCGAGGAGACTGAAGATAGAGACAAGCACTTGGAAGACTAAACCCGAATGGGCCGTGGAGTTACCATCTTCTGTGTGAAACATGGAAAAGAGGGCGTCCAATATATCTTGTAAAAATTTGACCAATTCCTCGCCGTCTAACCGAAGAACGCGACCGAGTGCTTCTGATATTCGTTCCGGATGTGCTTTCCATTGTAACAAGCTTAGGAGATCGACATTTTGCGTTAGTTTCGTGCTGCAAAGCAACGTGGTCACGAATACAACTTCTTTTGGAGATCTAGAGAACGATGGTGAACCTGAAAAACAAATGGGAGATAAAAAGGATGATTAGAACATGAGATAGAATAGAAATATGAAATATCAAGGTTTTGATTTGTATATAATAGTAGTGAGATCTTTAACAATGATAGTTGAATAAAATGAAGATTACAATGTTCTATCATAATCGTCATTGTCATTCATTAATTCTTAATTGCTATTGTGGTTCTTTAAATACAAACATTTTACATTTTATAACTTTGCTTTTAACTTACATATGTATGAATGTAAGTATTTTAATAACTTTTAATTGAATTGAAATTTAATTTGATTAATACAAAATTTATAAATTTTTTTTAAGATTTATATTTATTTCTATATAATATTTTTCATAGAGAATTTTTTAAAATTATTCGTTTAATTTTTTATTTATAGCAATTCTAAAACTTCCTAGATCAAAATATAAAAAAAAAATAAAATCCCTATCTCCTTTTTTAATTTTTAAAAAGAAAAGATTCTTGTAACTTTGAAAATTTGTAAGAAAATTATTACCTATTGCGTTTGGTTCTCGACCACTGCTTGGTAAGGAAAGATAACTCAACGAATCCAATTTCGAACGATCCTCGCATTTATAAATATATAATTCATGAGGGCCATCCTGAAGAGTAGCTCCCCCAGGTTCCATAAGTCGCACGAAGGCAAAGGAGAATAATTTCTTGTCGTTTTTCTCGCGTGCTGTCAATCAAAATATCAATATTTTATTATGTTAAAGACGTTTTAAAGAAGATGTCCAACGACTTACTGGAACAATGACGGAATTCAAATCGAACATGACTCCCGTAGAATTTGTCTATAGGTATTGCCAATCGAACCGTCTCGGCCCACGATGGACTATTGTGATGGTATATAACTAAACTTTGATATTCAGAACTACCCTCCATTCCAGCTGCACCAAATAAACAATCTTCCAATGGTTGTCCATCAGCATCCAACACCAAAATCGTCACCTATTGATTAGACATTCATTGATATATACCTTTTATTTAAAATATCCTGTTTATTATTAAGTTTTTAGAGACATATGCTTTAAAATCTGGAGTTTAAATTTTGAGGAATTGATAGTACTGTAAAAAGCGCATTTAAGAATATGATGTATACAAGATTTATATAAAAATATACATATAAAAATTTTTACTCAATTATAATTTGAGCCATAATATCGACTATACCTCAATGTTTTTCCCAGTAGATTTTCCACCTCGTTCGAATTCACCGCGTTCCAATTTCAGGTACAAATCATTCCTTACATCACCAGGCATGATCACATCGGAAAATCCAAGCTTTTTCGTTAAACAAATATTTTTGAAGAGTAAAGGATTCTCTTCCCGGACTTGAGACAGTTCTCCATGTAAAACGCGTAGAGAAATTACTATGCCATAATTAGGCTGGCCCGGAAGCAGGGAACACTTGTTATTGCGGATAATCTGCTCGTGCAATTGATGAAAATCTTTCTCTTCTCCTTGATATACCTAAAATAATATTACTTAAATTGTTGGCTCGGATTATCTTTGCAAAAAAAATTGGCTAAAAATATTATTAAAAATTACGAATAAAAAAAAATTTATATTCTAATTTGTAACTCTAATTTGTAAAATATAACTAATTATAAAATAACTAATTATAAAATTCGTACTCAAATTAAAAAAATGTGATTGATCAATGGAAGTTAATTTTGAACATTAAAAAATTGATTAAAAGAAATTATTAATAATCATAAAATAGAACAAATAAATTTTTCTCCTATATATATATATATATATATATATATATATATATTTAATTCCGTTGTACATAATTGTACATAATTGTATATCAAAAGCAATTTAATTGTTAATCAATTCGGCAGCAGTTTACCTTGAACGTCATCTCGAGTTCCTCCGAGTGATCCTGGGTGGCTTCGGCCAGGGAAAGCACCGCGACTCCATGAGGTCTCCTGTAAGTCGCTGTTCCCGCTTTGTTTTTGCCAGAATCCGAATACAGCATTCTTCCACATCGCATCACATGCGCAACCATGTAAAGATCCCTGCTAAGATCGGCGTTACCGAGATCTGTGAAAATTGTACAATTACTGTGTATCTTCTCGATGAAACTTGAAAATCCCTCCTTCGAAATTCGAACCAAGAAACGTTCGCTCAGATAGTGGCTACGTTTCGCGTCGTACAAGGAGAAGTAAACCTCCGTGTCCTCGCCGATCGAGTGGCCGAAATCTCTCATGCAGAAGTAAAGGTGATGGGTTAAGACTTTCTTGTGCTCCTTCCGCCTAAGAGTTCCTCTTCCTGATGCTCCTTGCGAATTTTCCGCGCTTTGAACGTGCTGGAAATCGATAAACGTCGTTATGATTCGTAATAATATTCAAAATTGTGAAAAAATAAATTGCTGAAGTGAATAAAATAGAGATTTTTATCTCTTGGACATGGATTTTATTTTTTGGATTGACAGAAGATTTTGCAAATAAAATTTTTTTTGAAATAATATTATGGAAAAATAGTATTTCAAATACAGAATATTTCATTCAACTTATATATATATATATATATATATATATACTATTAAAAATAAAGAAATTAAAAATAATTAAAATTAAATTCAAATTAAAAATAAAGAAAAAGATTCAATATAAAAAGAAATTTTATTATGTAAGTTAATAAGTATTATTTAAATTAAAAAAAAATTTTAGAATTAGAATAAAATTAAAGAATATATAAAACTTAACGATCAATATTTAAATGAAAAATATAGGAATTTCGATTGGATTAAAAAACATTATTTTTTAAATTTTATATCAATAGCGCGTGCGCTGAATATATCCTGAAGCTGACTTCATTTCAATTCTTGCGGGGTATTTGAAATGGTCAGCACTCCAGCTAGAATTTCAATGAACTGTAGCGATATATGTATAGCGAAGAAGTATGGGCACTCAAGAGCCCTCTACTTTTTTCTCTTTTTCAACATATCAAGCTTCTCTTCAAACGACTCATCTACTATTTTTCCCTTTTTTCTCTTGACGCAGTCAACTGTTCGTATTGGCTCAAGAATATTGATGCGCACGAGATCTCGTATTTTTTACACATTTATGATAATCAATTATTGTTCAAATTTTATTTCGTTCTAATTACCACGTGATATAGTTCAACGACTGACATCGTATCCGGATCCACCATATGGGCACCTTGACGGGGTACCAGGTCTAAGCCCAATTTCCTGCAACATACAAAATATCGCATAACTGAGCAAAACAAAAAAGTCATAAAAAAATTGTCGAAGATAATCTTCATGGTAATCATATTTTTAATTTGAATATCAGTCTAACATAGATATATGTACATATATGTATATGTGTGTATTTAATTTTTGATTTTTAGAAAAAAAAATAGAAAATTTTTTAAATTCATGACGTTAAACAGATAATTTGATTTAAATACACATAAATATTCATTCTGAGAAACTATTGATTTTTCTGTAGATTATAAAAATAAAAAACAAAAAAAAATGAAACAAAGTTAAACAGAATATATCTTTATATATATCTTTATATATTTTTATATTTACTTTTTATAAAGAAATATATTTTTAAATATAATATAATAGTTATATGCAAGTATATATTTGAGACTAAAACTATTCACAGTTGCTTTTAATGATATTGTTCATAAGCAGACACTATGATTAGTGAAAGTTATCGAACAATCATTATTAATAGTATTGGATAGTTACTTTCAAAGTAATATCTACTTGCAAGATATATTCTCAACTTTTAAAAGTTTCATTTTAAAATGCATTCACATCCTAACGCATGATCCAATTAATCCATTGCATCAGTTTGCTAAGTTTACTTCTGAAGTGGCGGAGCAATATACTTAACTTCCCATGACCCCGGACGGCTGCATGCCATAGGGCCGACGTGTTCTCGAACGCATTGGGGCCCTACAGGCCCGGCTACCCGCCAGGGTCCTCGCATGGCCCCTTCACCTCGCAGGAATGCAGCTATACGCTGCCCATTTCGACTCAACTTGGCTTCTCACTACACTTCATGTCTCTCCACGCCTATTCTTTATTCCTCTTACCAAACATATATATGTATATGTGTCAAAATTTGCATCAAACGGAGATACGTTTTTACTTTTGAGCAGTTAATTCGGATCAAATTGAGTAATAGAGACGAACTCAAAGATGTTGCAAAACACATTATAAAATAGTTCACAGAAATAGCCATATTAATTGGTTGAAACGCATCAAACTAATAACAATTCCTGATTTTTTATGAAATTCTGGAGATTCTGAATAATAATAAATTATCGATTGTATATTTATTAGAATCATAAATATATTGTATAAAATTTAGTGATCAATTTAACGATCAATTTAAAAATATAAAAGAATTTAGATTAGAATTCAATTATGTTAGAAAATTTTTTCATGAATAAATATCGAAATAAATTAAAATATAATTAATATTTATATTATTTATTTTGAATTCATAATAAAATCAAAAAAGAAAAAGAAAATTAAATAGTGATTCCGATTGTATATTAATATGAAAAAGATGTTGCTACTATTCAGACTCATTTTAATTCCCTTCAATAAACCTGTATGAAAATAATAATTAAATTTTGTCATTTTGTCGAAGCAACATAACCATTAAAAATATTCATAATACAAATCAAAGTATTCTGCGTAATTGCATTAATTATAAAATATAATTTGAATAAATTTATAACAATAGAAAAAACTTTACAATATTTTATCCATTGTATCAAAATAGAAAATTGCTGTGACACGTGACTAATCAATTAACTTTTTCCATGCTACAAAAAAAGATTTCCTAATTAAAAGGAAGCATAGTTGTTGAGTGGTAATTAACGTTTCGTACGTAGCACGTATATTATGAGTTCCGAATGAATTTTAGACAAATCGAGAAAATGAAATAGTACTTGAGAGAGCATTACTTTTATTTTGTTTTGAATCACTATTTGAATTTTTTTTCCGCTCTCTATGTACGTTACTGATTCTATTAATTCGGTAGCATCTGCGCCCTCATTCGTTAAATAAGATCATATTAATTTTCCTACCAAAGAGGTTATGTCTCGGAATAAAAATTTTTAAAAAAGTATACTTTGAATAAATCTATATATATCGTAATAAATGAAATATATTAATTCTGAAAGAGATGAACTATTTTTAAATAATATTAAATAAACTTAACACTAATAATATAATCAATATTATATTTTCTTTACTTGATTCAATTAATTGATAGTAATATCAGGTAAAGTTATTCTACCAAATATATATATGGATATATATCAAATAGGATATTTATATGATCCATCGACGTTGTCCTGAATATATAAAGTAAAGATCCCTCTCAGACCAGAGTTAATGGAATGCAGGTGAGCAGGCAAACTTCGATGCGTGGAGACAGGTACAGCCAATGTCCGCCGCGTTGTTCGGACCTATGTCCCATTCCAAAGATATCGGATATATTCTCTCGAAGCAACGACGTTCGATTCACCGCGAGAATCGACCGCCTATTCGAGAAACATAAAGGACGAGCTCGAGTTCCTTTTCGCTCCTTCCTCTTCATCGTGTAGAAAGATTCCTTTGGATGACAAATTCATTCGGCCATTGGCCGCGTAACGGTCAGCGTAAGTTCACGCGAGACATGAATACATATCTTCAATTTATATTAACAAAATGATGTAAATTTTCATCTGAAGAATAGATTTACCCATCGATTGCGTAATATACAAAATAAATAAAAGCGAATGGTGATAATGAAAGATTAACAGACTGTAATGCTTAAGCTGGATATCGATGGTTAAAAAGGTTGATAACAAATTATTTATGTAAAAAATTATTTGCCCTTTATTATATAAGGACAAATGGTATAAATAGGCAGAAAATGATTTTGTGTGCAAAAATTGTAAAAAGAGAACAAAATTTTATCATTTATAAAAGTAATAATAATTTTAAAAAAAAACTTTAAATAAAAGAAATTAATCGATAGATTCAACCATTTGGCTAATAAATATATTTTTTTTTTAAGAAAGTAACAAATAAAAGTAATAATAATAAAAAAGTAACAAATATAAAAATTTAAATTTCGAAATTTTTCAATTTTATCTTTCCATATTTTTTTAGCATAATATTCTATCAAACACAATTCATTATACGAAACTTTTCATTAGTCTTTGAACTTTTTTTAAAAATGAATAAATGATGAAGCAAAGCCTAAATCGCTCATCACAAAAGTTTCAATGTAAATTATTAAAATTGCTGAGAATTTTAAAATATGATTTTAGAATATTCTACATTTCAGACAATGTCTAGATTAAATAAGACCTACTCTTCTCTTGGATTAATTTGAAAAATTGATGATTGAGGAAAAGAAAGGATTTTGTATCGACAATAACGGAGAGAAATTTTGCCGATGTAAATTTTTCAGTTATGAAATATATTTCACAAAGTTCAGTAATCATTCGGTAGCTTTAAACGTTATAATTACGTCAGTATTGCTGCGAGTTGGTGGATTCTACTTTAAACTGACAATCAATTATTATCCTTCGTTCACTTTGCACTGTTTTTTGTTTTATCTTTTATATTTCATTTCATTTAAAATAAAGTTAATTTAATAAATCTTAGTAAAGTATTAATTAAAAAATTTTTAATTATTTACTTTTAATTTTTTAGCATAGAAAAAAAATTATTAAATTTAGAAAATTATTATTAAATTTTATGTATAATATCATTATTGTCTATCATTCGATTAGAAAAAGAAAAAAAATTTTTCATAATAATACAATACGTTTGCAGTGATAAAAAAAAGATATAGAACTATTCGTATTGTATAGACTAAAATCTATGGAAGTTGCGTTGACAACTTATGTATAGAGCACGGTTTCTCGCGACCGTATAAAACGGCCTTAATAGGAGTGTTTCCTGATCCCGGAACGAGTAACGAGACTCGTACGAATAGCGAAGGGTTCGTGGGAAGACGAATGCGCGTCTGGTTTGCCCGAGGGTATACACGCACACAATAAAACATTACTTGCACCGAGTTCCACCACAAGGAAACCAGTGCCGACTCATGACTGCGCTCCCGAGTGCAGTTGCAGTTCCGTGCGGCATCGGCCTTCTTTGGCAGAAGATACGAAAGTAATGGTAATAGTAGTAGTAGTAATAGATGTCAGGGCCAAATCCCTGAGCTTCCACGATCTCAATTAGATCAAATGACGCGCGATTAAGCGCGATTAGCCGCGAACCTTTTAGTTTTTCGTCACTAACGAGCATTAAAGTTCTAATTTTGTTCATCTTGTGCTATATTAACAACAAGAAGAAGATAATATTTTTTAAATTATTTTGGTTCTCTTTTACAATGATCATAAGATAAATTTCAATAATACATATGTACTTGTTTAATGTCGAAAAAAAAAAAGATTGTTTGCTGCTGTTAAATAAGAAAGATTGTTCGTGATTTCGAATACATATATGTATTTGTCAAACCGTTATGTCAATCAAACACAATATAGAGAAAAGAAATTGTATGATATATAATAAATTTAAGTTACAATTCAAATAATATATGTTATCCTATAAAAAAAGAATAAAGAAAAAACATTAATTTGATATATATATATATATATATATATATATATATGCTTATTAATTCGACGATCATTGTCATTCATTAAATTTCTTTCATCGAAGATAGCAGCACGTCGGTAGCCGAGTATATACCATGGAACTTCCCCTACCTAAGCGCTTTTTCCCCTTCACGATGCGCTACCTCTCATCGTACAGCCCTGGGCCCGAGTAGAACAACGCCAGCACCGTGCTACGCCAAGACGAAGGCAAAAAGAAAAAGACTATTACCTTACGGAGAATAATGGCAGCGTTTCCCAACCTTCAAGAATCTTTCTTCGACAAATAGACTTGTACTTTGAGAAATATCATCTTTTTTTTTGAAAATCAATACATTCCAAATTGTGCTTCTTTATTGTTTATGAATAAAATCAAAAAGTTGGAAAAATTGATACGGAGCATTATATCAAAAGTTTATGACCTCTGAATATCTTGAATAAAAAAAAAGTTGCCGATAATTGTATTTATTTTAAGATTAGTACCAGCTATGTAAATAGAAATCTAAATCGAAAGTTTGAAACTAATAAATAATAAAATATAAATATAGCGAAAAATAATTTTACAAATTCAATTACTCTTATGGTGTCCGATGATTGTGATTTATATTTAAAACAGTCAATGTTTCTTGATAAAATCAGTAATGGATACATTTAATCACTGGAGAATTCGAAGAATTGGGAAACCCTGAAAAGAAGAACACGTTATGTGACCTGGAGTTTCATTCCGTATCATCATGTTACCCCAACAAGGAAGCAAAACATCAAAAGAAGAAGAAACAAAGAAAAAGATAAAACTATGAAGAAATAAGAAAGAAAAATTCATAGAGGGCAATGTATGCGAAATGGAGCCTAGAGGCATGCTTATTAGAAATAATAATAATTACTACGAGATGGATAATAAATATTGTCGTTTGCTCAATATATTTTTCAAAAGAAAACTGTGTAAATAATCATTACTAATACCTGGTAATTAAATAAATGAAACATATTGAATAATTTATTTCTTGTTCATATTTAACTTGATATAATCAAGTATTTGAAACTACCAAAATTGAATTCTGTAAGTGATGTCAAAAGAAAATGCGAAGAAAGAAATCCTGTCTGCGGTCATTGGTAGAACCGTTACTCGTACGCATACACGAACAAAACTAGTAAACAGTATCGACATTACATCAGAAATTTATTGAATGAATTGTGCAAATCTTTTTTTTACATTCATTTAAAAATCAAGTGTTATTGTTTAAAATAGAATAATATTATCGATTTTATTTATTTATAATTTTTTTAATCTGAAAGAATATAATTTTTACGATGGAATTAAATAATAGAGAAAAAAATAGAAAAATTTTTGATAAATTTTTTAGAAAAAATATATTAAATTTGTTAAAAATTTAATCTGTAATTTTTATTGTAAAATCAAAAATTTGAGAAGCAAAGAGAAAGGGGAAGACGCAAGAAGAGAAGCTTTAAAGAGCCAAGTCTCCTCTGCCAGGGGGAACAGGTTCCCGGTATGGTTATATACCGCGTATTCACTGAGCTGAAAACCTTGAGCTCTACAGACAGAGAAAGAAATATCACTTCCTCTCTCTTCTCAGATGCTGTGGTTACGGTTGCTCTTTACAGACATATGATATGAATTGAAAATTTAAACTCGAATGAAGATATATTCAAAATCTAGAAAAGAGGATTCACATTTATTGCAATATTAAATCAAATCTATATAATATTTTTATAATAAATTGTATAAATATTTATTATTAAATATTCTATTATATCGTAATATATTTTAAAGTCAAATATTTAACGAAAATTATTCAAAATCAAATATTAGCAGTAAGAAAAGAATAACTGAAAAATATTCATAATTATTTATTATTATACAATTCCTTATCCTTTATTTATATTACAAAATATACATTACAAAATATAGATTATACATCAGAATAGATATTGTATAATATCTATAAACACACCCGGAAGGCAAATAGTTAAGAAAAGAAAAGAAGAGCAATGCAACCGATTCATGGTGAATCGTGGTGGCTGATTTTCAAAGGCAACTATACGCACCTGATAGAGTCGCCCCCACGCTTGAAACTCGGCGAAGCAACATGGCGGGGAGCAGTGGGGCCCACAACGAGTCTCTCGGTTCAGTTGCTGTTCGCACGCTGGGCCCCGTTGGTGTGTTACTCGGCCTTGTCTCAAGTTTCGAAACGATTTCCAAAATACCCGTTTACGCCAACTCACGCGACAACGAAAGTAAGAACAGCGCGGAGAGAAAGAGAGTAAGTTTGATGTATCGCATCAGACATTAACTCTCAAAACGACGCTATACGTCTTCATTATTCTTATTCCCCTTCCTTTTTTATCTCTCAATTTCGTCCTAGTACGTTAACAAGAATCGAAACAAATTCGAAACACGCGATTAACGGGAAAACGGTGACGCAGTGTAAGGTGTATAAGAATCGATAATTTTTCATTGAAATAAACCAGGAGAAAAAGAAGAAAGTTACGACTAAAGAAAGGTTTTGAGCAACGTCTTGCAGGAAGAAAAAAGTCAATCGGCCAATAAGCGCGAGCTTCCCGCGCTATTGGCTCGTGGGAAACAACCACGGAATCTGTCAGTACGGATTTTGTCAGTTTTCGGCCTGGATTATCGGAAAGAGCTTGCAAGCAATTATCGGAAAGAGAGTGCTGATTAAAAAAAGGTATTGTTCAAATAAAATTGCGATCGTTTTTTTTTTCTTATTATTATAAACTGGATAAAATTGGTGGTGGTAATGGATAAATTTGTCGAGAAATCTTCGAGCTCAAGATTTCACAACCTATCTGTTATATGTTCTTTATACGGAACAACTAACTCGATAATTTTTATCTCGCATGGAGAACGTTAAAAATGTCGAAAGATGATAGTTTTCAATGTAATCGTGACGCATCGAAAGCAACGAAACAAATGAATATAGCCTGAACATGATTCTCTGTTTATGTTTATGTATCAAATAGCATAAATTGAGTTGTACGGTGTAAGTATACACGACGACAATCATTCAAAACACAGTTAGTAATTTTCTTCGATGGCCACGTGTCGCTTGAACAAATTATTTTCCGCATAACCTACCCGGACTTATTAAGGCCGCTCAATCGACTCCAATTGTTCGAACGCGTCCTTTCAAAAGTTAATTACATATTATCGTCAAGATTGAACAATCATATATGCTTAATATAATAATATCGAAGTTCTCGAAATAGAAAAATAGAATATATAGAAATTAATTTTTATGAACAAAAATCATAAATAGTAAATATACTATTAATATTATTTGGAAATTTTAGACTTTTCCTGAATTTTCCATAATTATCTGTTGTTCCTCATTGATCGTTATTTACTGTGTTCTTTGAAATTTTATTCGATGGAGACAAAGACAGTTGATCTTGCAATAAAGAGACAGATTTATATTTTCAACAAACTTAAAGAAATTAAAAAAATTTATAAAATTATTTTAATTGTCCTTTCATATCATAAAAATATTTTTAAAAAATGCTTTCTTTTTATTAATAATAAACAATAAAAACAAAACAAATATCGTTTTTTATTAAATATAGAAGATATGTGTTAGAATCTGTTTATTTGTTTATTTTTATTATTATCTGTTTATTTTTAATTGCATAAAATAGTAAGATTCTTTGCATTCTTATTGGATGAATCTTAATAGTAAATTTTAAAATCTATAATGTCATTTATCGATATTTCTATTTAGTTTATACCATATGATTTAAATTTTTTTCTTTAGATATATTACATATAATAATTGTTAACAAATAAACTTGCTTTTTACTGCACAATCTTCAATTTAAAAATTTCTCAAAAAAGAATGTAAATGAAAATGAAATTCTTCGGAAAAATAAGTTTATTATTGTCAAGCTTAAATGTAACTGCAAGACCGGTCCTCGGCGATACGCTTCCCGATTTTACCGTAGATAAAATCCCGATAAAGAATGAAGAGGGTTTTGCATACAAAACCGTAGATATACGACATTATCTCTCCTCGAAACACCGGCGGTAAACCAGCGTCTGTATACATAGGAAATCCGAGTTTAATCACATTTTCGCTGAAACTTTGACAAAGATAATTCAGCTTCTCAAATATTGTTTCATGCAACAATCGAAACTTGGCGTAATTTCGTTTTTAAGTTTTAAATGAAATCGATCTTCTTACGAAAGGAATTTGTATTGATTCTTGGTGATACATTTGTTGCTAAAAATCAAATTATAATGAAAAAATTCCTATGATTTTTCGATCTTTCGAGACTTGACAGAAATTACCGGCAGAGAAACGGCTGTTAACCTCATTCAAAAGAGAGAAGAGAATGCGTGAAAGATATGCGCGGGATGTCTGGCCGTTTGTCGCAAAACTAGTTTATCCGGAATTTGAAACATCGAGAATCAAGAGAATCTTTTATCTTTTTCTCTGGTATCAAAATTATCTCTGCAACTTGAAATTTCAAATTTTATCGCAATGGAATATTTATAAATATTTAAGAACTAATTTAATATTTCATGAAAAATAAATTTTTTTTAAATATTTATAAAATATTGATGATAAAATCTGAAATATATCAATAATAAATTAAATATAATTAAATATCGTAAGTCCAAACTTTATTCCAAAATATTATATGCGGTTATAATTTACATGCACCTTATGTGTCAATATACGATTGAGCATTTATCAATGTAGCCTGTTCTTCCTATAGACCGACATGACGTGTATGAAATATAATATACGTATTGCGGTCAAAAGTCTCTTTCTTCTTTCTTCTTTCTATATTTTGATTGGTCATTCTCGGTTTCCAAAGAAGAGCATTCAACATATATGAATCATAAAGCTCATATTATGCATCATATTATGCATCTGAAATACCATTGATGCATCACTTGAACAAAGCAGATCATTTTATCTTAGAACGATATAATACCGTAGGCATTGTCTTCCGTTTCTCATTCTCGCTTCGTTTCAGGTCGCTGGTCAAGCATTTTCTTCAAGCTACTATTATCTTGATAGCAAAAATTACATCACGTTTATACGATATCGATCAAATAATCTGGCATTGAAAAATTCGTGATATATTTCGTCGATCGCGTAAATGTCTTTACGATTCAACGTCGAGATCTCGTTAATTGGGATGTTTTTTATCATCGCTATGAAATTGAGCTGGCATTCACCTTTCACTCGATGACGACAACGTGCGCCCTTCATTCCGACGATATTGTTCACTTGCATTAAGAAAGATATGCAATACACAAAGCATAGCGTAATCTTTTCACGCGATTCATCACAATTTAAATCTCGAAATATACATATGTATTACTAATATTAAGTCAGTAACGTCGTCGGATAGTCCTTGAACAATTTTACGGTACAAGATTTACGAAAGCATGGTCTACCTACGATTAACCTTTTGCAACAAATTATTCTCAATTAGAATATCCTAATTAACATTTGAAAAATTTTATCATTTTCTTTGTGATGTTGTTTTTATTAGAAAAAATAAGTTAACTAATTTCATATATAGATTTCTGTAAAACATTTTTTTCCTAATTTTAATTAAAAATTAAAGGACTGAATTTAAAATATTTCGCTATTTTATTGTTTATTTATTTTTATTATTGATTTCTATAACTTCAAATATTATGTTAAATTATCTTACATCAAAATATTTAAATTATAAAATATCAAATTTATTATTTGTTTTATAATTTATTATAAAGAAATATAATATTTTGATATTTTAATGAAAAAAAATTATTTTATTCTATCTATCTTCTTTTATTTTATCTCAAGTTTTCAAGACAAAACGACATCGATAAAAATAAGAGAATTACTAGAAAACTCGAATACACTGAAAAAGAGAAGTTCTTTAGACGACACGGCATGTTTACTGAGTAATTTCACGACTGAGAAGGTTCCCGTGTTTGCCATCAGGTCTACACGTCCAAGGATAGGTTCACGTACTTACACTTTGATACTTTTTTCCTTTTACTTCGTTACTATTCTCTTTACAAGTTGGATATACTATTGTCGAGAAAGCAATAGATGTCGCTTCTGACGAAGCAACGATGTTAATTCTAACCAACTGGAATTTTTCTCTAACGTTCAAAACCGGCGATCGATCGACGGTTTTATTCGTCGGTTTAAAGTTTCTAACTCGAGTGAATTTGATCGGACAATCGATAGATTTTAAAAGTTTCGAGCTGTGGTTACCGTAAACGTAAACGCAAGAGCTAACTGTAAATTCCCTTTCCGCGGGAAACCACTCAACTCGTCCTTAGATCATACCGAAAAAAACAATCACGTCTACGCAATGCAAGAAACTTGTTTCCCACCTTTAATTATTTCACTTGATATAATTGATAATGATTGATTTCGCTTCTAATTCCAAGTTATATACGAAGTGTCGAAAATTTTCTCTCAATATATAAATATAAATAATATAAATATAAATAAAAAAATTAAGGTTAAATGATTTAATTTGTTAAAAATGCCACGGATAATTTCTCTTAATCGTTTTTGATGGACATCGTCGTTATTTCGACTATAAAAATTAAAAATTGGGGAAAAATCAATAATTTTTACAATAATTAACTTAAAAACAAATTTATGAGAGCGATACATCATCCATTTTACAATTGTAAAATACTGATTTTCATCAAAATCGTATAAAATTGAAAAACAAATAAAATAAATAACATTCTCATACAAAAGCTTTTATAATTAAATTAGAGAAATTCCGTTATAGCTTAAATGTGACTCAACGCCTACAGCGCATACAATTTCACCGTCATTTATGATTCACATTATAATATATTCACAAAATAATTTCTCTAAATTACTTCTCAAAATTATATATTAACAAAATTTAAATTTATTCATTAAAATAAAATATTTGAAGAAAAGAAAATAAATTTAAAAAATATAATTAAACATTCTTTAATAATCTAATTTAATAATCTAACGATAGGCTGCTTCAGAATTAATAACGAAAGAAAGTGACAGATAGGGAGATATTTGCATAATGGATAATGATTTTTACCATGGATATCAAGAATATTCGTTGGATATCAAGATTGCTGTAACTGTGGACTAATTTCATCTCATTCCAGGTTATTTTCCGGTAGGGAGGAACGTAATTAATTAAGGTTGGCGATCTTTGCCTGCTATTCGAGTTGATAAAAATGTATGAGGATTCCCGCGGATTGCTACCTCTCTGGAACTTCAATAAACATTTAATAAAGTTTTCTCACAGGCAGGGCACGCAGCTCTCTCGACTGTAGAATAAATTACAGGAGCATTCACAAGAACACTAACCCGACTAAATGCCAGCCGGCATGTTTCATAACCTCACTTTTCTGGCCTATAGTACTATTCTCTCGATTCCGTCCCAATGGACAAAGACTGTTTGTTTCTTAGACGTTTTCATGTCGATGAAATCGAATCCGATTCTAATTTCGATTCTGACTCGAGCTACGACCGCGTATAAATTACACCCACTGGCAAACGTACGAATCAATTTATCTCTGCGTGAGAAACATTCCGATAAAAAGGAACGGCGAACAATGACGGCAGCGCGATGCAAACGTGGATAACTCGCCGAATGTTTCGTTCCTTGTGGTCGAAGATTGAAACCGAAGATAAAAACGATTGTGTCGAGATATGAATTCTAAAATTCGGCTCGATTCCCAAAAAAACTGCATATGAAAACATTATAACTACGATACGAGTACAAGGATAATTTTCAACTTTGAAATTGTGAATCGAATTTGGCTCAAGTATATGTTGACACGTTTGATCACTTTTTTTCGCGCATTTACAAATAGACTAAAATGCTATAGTATAAGGAAAAGAATTTGCAAGGTATGGGTGTTGGTTCCTTTCCGTGAAGTTGCTTTTGCATCATCCGTGTGTACGTCATCGTGTAAGAATATGCGAAATAGGAAACCGACGTTTAGCGAAACAATACCGAGAAGCAATTCTATTTAATTGGAGAAATTTTCGAGATCGTTTTTCTCTATCATTAAGATAGATAGTGTATTTATGAACTTCGACGGTGGTAACTTTTCAATTCGTGCTCGGCATTACCCTTCATTAAGCTCACCATACGATCGTATAAATCACGTTTCACGGCAATTATCGATTCTCGTGTTTGGTATCGCGCATAAATTCTGCGCAAATTAGGAATACTCGATATAGACGATACTCTCGATACGAGAGCCGAAGAATCGTTATTTCGTCGCGTGTGTTCAATTTGTATTAGAAAAAAGCGAATAATAGTTTGAAAATATTTATACTATTTTCACTCTTTTATTTTTCAAAATGTATTGAATTTTTTTTTAAATTTTACACATCTTTAAGGTTTATCTTTTAGAGAATCCATATAAATTTTTTAAAGATCAAAAAAACATTTTAATTTATTTATCCTAACAAGATTGATTTGAAATAAAATTATGAAACTTTAAATTTTTCAGATATAATAGATATTTTAATTTACCATATATTTTTAAAATCTTTAATATTTTCTTAAAATAATACAATAAATATGAATCTCTGAACGTATATGATTGAGTATATAATCGAAATTGAACAAGATTAACCGGCTTTAGTGATATTTCACCGAATAAGGAGTGGACCATGCATGGATCCCAAACCTGTTTCCTCGACCCGTAATCCGATAACAACGATTCATATGCAGTGTACACGAAACTACTCGTTGCGGTTACAAAAGTCGCGCTGAAAAATCAACGTCTTGTGGTTACTTCGGATTCCGATCCATTCTTTTAGTTTCAAACATAACGCTTGTCGATTATCACTTAGACAAAAGCCGCCAATTCATAAGAAATATGTTACACAGAAAGATATTTCACGAAGAATTCGATGATATTAAAAAAAAATTTGGAATTTATTTAAAATTTAAGAATTTTTTAAACATTAAAAAAATAGAAATAATTAGAAAATTTTTTTAATATTTATAGATGATTAAAAAAGTATTATTCTATGTGTTACACAAATATATGATCATTTTCTTTCAGAATACATTATCACAATATTTCTATTGCGAATCGAAATTTATAGAGTAATTCTTTCAACTTTCAAAAACAGATTTTGATGTAGGAATGAAAATCACTAGCTGAATGTGTGTGTGTGTGTGTGTGTGTGTATCGAATGAAACAGATGTGTGTGATAGAATATCGATTGTGGCTGAAGAACGATTCTGAGAATGCACATGGAGATTGTAATATGTAAGTGCATAGTGCCACGTGTTACGTATTAACATGAAACGATTGAAAGAGAGAAAAGTAAGTCAAGAGAAAGATATTAAGATGAATGCTAGTACGAATGAATATTCGAGTAAATTAAATGAATTGATTATTTCGTATTACATTTTACACACAGAAGAATTTAAAGGAAAATAATTTCTATAATAACATTATAGTAACCTTAATAATCATTTACCATGAAATATTTATGTCGTTAGAATATTACAAATCACAGTTGTTTTTGTAGTTTCTAGAAAATTACCTTCAAGAAATTTTATGTCAATAAGTTTATATATCATATAGATATTTTTTTTTGAACAATGGTTAGTATTCGAATAGATGACTAATTATTTAATGCCATATTATTGATGATTTGAAATCCATTTTAAACTATAAATTTCAAATTAATAATCGATAGCAAAGAAATTTTTATTTCTCGAATCATCGATAAAAATAAAAAAATATTAAAATAAACAAAGTATTAAGGAATAAGAAATTTATTGATACATCTGATGAATCCGTTGCGATTATTGGAGACGTTGGCGGTAGAAAGCGTTGCGTTTTTCTCGTGTCGTCAGCATGTCCACTCTCGGCAAGCTTCCCCTTCTCCCGTTTCACGAGAAACAGCCGAGCAACTGGTTTGACTTGTATGTTCGTTAACCGAGAGAAGGTTTCGAAGAAGCGTGAAGAAGGAATTGTAAAACCGTTGTCGCGAAAATACGATTCTGCGCGGTCAAACTCGGCTTGAATGTGTGCGATTTACATACGTGTAGAACACGTGATTAGAATTATTGAAAAAAGTAGAAAAACTTTGAACGGACTGTTAGATGAAAAATAGATAAAGTATGTATATGTAAAAAAATAAAAAACATAAGAATAGAAGGAATAATTGAAAAATACGAGAAAGGCTTATAGAAGGATATTGAAGGATATTGAAGGATATGGAAGGACATGGAAGGACATGGAAGGACAGTCCTGTAAAAATTATAGATATAATTTTAAGTCATCCGTCACGTTGAAACGATCGTACCGCAGATAAGATCGTTTGAAATTACATACGATCCCTTGCTGACGTGCGCGTGCGCTTATGCGATCATTTACAAACGCTTTCAAACGTATGGAAACATTAGAAAGAAATTTCGAAATATAACTCTAATAAGCTCGTAACTTTATCGTTAACCACATTTATCTTGTACTAATGGTTCAACTTTACGATTTGTTTTAATGTAATAATTTTTTGTGTTAAAAAATGTTCGTGTATATATATATATATATATATATATATATAAAGACAATCATAAAATTTGATAGTCAGAGAAAAAGTAATTCACTGTACATATCTATGGTACTGTGGCAATTCTGTACGCTTGCGAATTGACCCTTTGCAACGGCACGTGTCTCGTCTGCTATCAATTAATTAACTAATAAACATCCTACGTCGACTCCACGAGCTATTTCAGTGCAACGGACACGATGATCTTTGGGAACGTTTTTAAAAATAGTCTTATTTTAAACTTTAACTAATTGCCCTCGTAAATTACACAAGATATAGACGAATCTCGTTATTCAAGTAACGAGAAATTTTTTTAAATTTATTAAAACGCATCGTTCAAAGAAAAAAAGAAAATTAAAATTCAGCATATCGAATTTCTTTCACAACTTTCGTTGTTCGAAAAAAAGAAAAAACGATTGTTCGTTGGAAATGTCGCATTGAGTTTGAAAGGGCAATGGCTTCGAACGACCGCGATAGAAATGGCGGTCGTTTCTCGTCGAATCGAGTCGCCGTTACATACTCGGCGTAGTGCTCAAAGCCCACAGTTTGACGCGCATTAAATAACACGTTTTTCGCGCGTTTTTCGTCTCACTGGTAAAAAGGGAGAATCTACTCGAGGTGACGACAATGCCAAACGAAAAATCCAACTAGTCGATAGCCATGGTCGTTCTTAGTCTCGAGCGAGCTTTTGTTTTCCGCCAGAGAACAATCCACAGTCTGGAGAGCGTGCTGTGACGATTCTTTATGTATATCGATCCTTCGCGTACATCTGCCGTTTCCGGTTGTGACAACCTTTCTACTCTGCGAACGAGTTCTTTGATTGACGAAACAGGACGAAACTTGGTTGATATTGTCGCTTTCCAATCCTTATATTCGATCAATATCATCCGCGTTTCATCTTTTTTCTCTTTCTTTTATCTTCTTTTTTTTTTGTTCCTTCATTTGTAATAACAATTCTCAATCTTTTTATAAATCTATACTGCTAAATTAAAATTCTAATATCATTTAACATATTTTGTACCAGTCAAAAGTTTGGAATTATTAAAGTATTCTGCAAAATTTAAAAATTAAAAAAAAATAAATAAATAAATTTAAGATTTTATATTAAAAAATCTTTTTATGAAAAATTTATCGAAATAAATAAAATATCAAAAATAAAATTCAAATTAATAACACTAAAAATAAAAAAAAATGATTTCAAACATAAAAATATTTTCATTAATTTCTGAGATAACTTGCAATAATCGTACATATAATATTTTTATAATTTTAAAATTTTTATACAATATATTGCACAAATTATTCAATTATTATTAAATCTTTCATTGCTCTTTCTATTACTAGAATTATTGATTTATAATTTTCAAAACTCATACAATTCACTTTTAATTTAAAAATATACTATAGAATTTATATCATATCATTTTTTCTTTCCTTGCACTATTCAATGGTAATACTTCGATAAAAGCTATTCTTAATCTCGAAACCGCACAAGATATACATATATAGATATATAACAGGTAACGATTATTAAGTTATGGCATTTCTCGTAATTTTCCATACGATGAAATTTGTTAAGTCTATTATTAAGGTTAATTGCATGGATATCACGTCGAGGGCGTCGACACTCTAACCGATTAAAAAGTCAAGATACACACGGTGCATTATTAAGTATCACGCGAGCCCAAAGACGTTGATGTTTTCTGTTCATTCGTTTCTAAGAGTATTGACTCACCAACATGTAACTGATTTACACAACAAGAATGTAAATGCTCGAATGCTGATGGTCATATCGATGATAAATCGCGATTCAATTTCGATTACTATACTGTTGCAATTAATTTGTCTCGAACATTCAGATCTTTTTGAGTTCGAGATTTTTTTATCGAGATAAAAGATTCTTAACCAAATTAACGTAAATTTAATTTTTACGATTATCAATATCGATAATATATGTACATAATCATTGTCGTCGAGATAAATGATCTTTAATTAGATTAATATAACTTTGATTTTCGTTATATCGATATTGATATGTATAAATATGGACGCGAAATTATCGCATTCTTCGAGATGAAGTCTTTAATCAGATTAACGTAACTTCGATCTTTACGATTATCGATATCGACATATGGGTAAAAAATATATTATGCGCGCGCAATATCGCCGTGTCCATAACCTCTTTGAACAACGACATCACCGGCAATCGTGAATGACGAGTATGTCTTTTGATTGTTTCCAGGAATACGGTAATCGACAATGGCGGTATTCGGATTGGTCTCGGCTGTGGCCGGGTTCGTCAAGGTACGGTACTTAGTGGACAAGGCAGTCATCGATAACATGGTGTTCAGGGCGCACTACAGGATTACCTCCGCGATCCTGTTTGCCTGTTGTATTCTCGTTTGTGCTAATAATCTAATAGGTAAGCAGCCGCGATCAGTTTGTTCTTTTTTTTTCACGACTAATTGCAAGAAAATTCAAAAAAATATTTCTGCTATTTTACAGAATGCTTACTCTTACATATACGTCAATCAAAAAAATTTTTATTATTATATTATCTTTATAAAGAAATTCATCTAACTTGAAAATTCTGATTTTAAAAATCAGATTTTAAAATTCTGTTATTCTTTAATCAGAATCCTGAAAGATCATAGAATCAAAAATTTATTAATCAATAATTTATTTTTTTTAAAAATTATATGAATCATAAAATCAAAGAATCTATAAATAAAAAATTAGATCTAAAAAATCAATTTAAGTAATATTAATCTTTTTCTTTTAAAAGATTATTTTTATAGGAAAATTTGTATAATATTTTATTTATATATATATATATATGAAAAACTTTTTTTCCTTAATTCATGAGTGAAAAATAACATTTTTATATTTTTATTTTTTTAAATAAAAAGAACTCAAGAAATTCCTTGAATATGGTAATAAATAAGTAATAATTAAATATATAATTCACCAGACGTATGAAAAAATATTATTGAATCTCATAGTACAAAAGTAAATTTGAATAAATGAACTAAAGCCTCATTCAAATTAGTCGTTAATAAATTTAAATTTTGTTTAAAATCAAACTTAACTTAAAATAATAGTTATCAGAAATAGCATTGAAGATGATAATATTTGTTGGAATGTTTATAATAATGTATTATTCAATCATTTTTATAACTCATTTTTCAAAATTTTTCATTTTTAATTTAGATTAATTAATATTTCAATATCATATATTTGTCAGCTTTCTCAAAATCATATAAATCTACTACTCTAAATATATTATTTTAAATCAAAGAAAATTGAAAGAATATTAATTTTATTCAAAAGGATATTTCTAATCAAGTCAAATAACAGATTCACATTTATAATGTAATTTTAAGTTTTAGGAAATATATAAGCTATTTAAAGTCAAGTTAATTGATGACTGAGAATGAGCGTTTAAACTTAAAAGCATATTTCAAATCAAATAAATAACAGGTTCATATTGGTAAAACAGTTTTCTTGAATTTGAATAACTTGACTGATCTGAAGGAGGCTCAGAATCAAAATTCGTAACATATATAAATGCAGGGATATTAATAAAGACGAATGTTTTAAAGATTCAAGGTAAATCACTTAAATTTTCTTCTACGATTGTTTATTCTTATTTCTTATAATCACTCGTAAGTGAATTAAGGAAGAAACTTGATCCTCTTATTTCTCATATGGGAGAAATGACAACGGGTCAGAGATCAACTGGCGGTTGCATAAACGCAGTGCGCAGGCGTCACGATACGCATCGTGTAGGGTGCGCAGACGGTTGTGATTGAAAGTCGTGCACTACGGTGTTCCATTTCGAGGACACACGTGCTTATTTATCGGTAGATACAGCACGGGTTACAGCTGTTCGTCATCCGTATGACGAGATTTCCAAACTAAATTCCTGACAATCACAGCGCATTATCTGGTCATTTAACTAGCAACCTATCAGGGGCCGCGCACGATGCACCATTAACGATTTGCACATGTGTCGCGGTTCCTTTTCCATCCTGTATTCACCGTTCAATGTTCTCTCGTTAATAGACAAGGGAAGGGAATCTCTGGTTGCATAATTTTACGCGCAATTGCACTTATAATCAAATGGATAACACGTGGCCGTTAATCTAACGAGGTCATTCGCAATTTGAGAATTTATGTCACTGTGTTGATTCTTTATTATAATCTTTCTATTCAACATTGACATTGTTGAAAATTTTATTTTATTTATTTAAAGATTTTTTATCTGACATCAGAAATAATCTTGCTTGAAATTCAGCTTGAATTTGAACTTTGGGATTAGTCGGAAAAACTTGTGATTGGGCAAAATCTCGATATGTAATGTATAATTCTTACATTTCTATTTCCAATAATACTAAATAATAATATTATATTAATGAATGTTAGATGATATGAAAAGAATTTTTCTAGCCAAAGATTTTTATATTTAAAAGATATTATTGCGCAACTGTTTATGCTCAAAAAATTAACAAAGCGGAAATTTTTTTAACTTTTTATCATAATGCGAAGCTTTTAAAAAAAAGTCAAAATATCAAGAATAACGAATAATACACTTGCAGGTGATCCGATAAACTGCCTGAGTGATGGAGGGGTGCCGGAGAATGTGATAAACACATACTGTTGGATCACGTACACGTTCACATTACCACACAACAATGCAAAACCGGTGGGCACTCATGTGGCTCACCCTGGGCTCGGCGGTGACATTGGGGAAAAGAGGTATCACTCCTACTATCAGTGGGTGCCCTTCATGCTCTTCTTCCAAGGTATTCTATTCTACATGCCCCATTGGATATGGAAGCAGTGGGAAGAGGGCAAGGTCAGAATGATATCCGAGGGCATGAGGGGAGCTCTGCTCGATAACAAGCCCGAGCGACAGGCAAAGTCCCAACGGTTAGCTAAATACATCTCCGACACGTTGCACCTGCACAATACTTACGCGGCTGGATACTTCTTCTGCGAGGCCCTCAACTTTGTTAACGTGGTAAGTGTACCGTATCGAGGATAAAAGGTTCTTCCTCTTTTTTTTACGAGAACGAAAAAATTAGGGACTTTAACAATGTGGGCTGAACATTTAAATTTCAGAAGATAAGATTTTTATTTATTTATTCTCATCAAAAGGTTAATAAAAAATTTTGTGTCATATTACTTGGTTGTAAAAAGAAACAAGAGATGATTGTTTCAAAATCATGTTTAAATTTAATTATTCCAGGTTGGAAATATATTTTTCATCGACACATTTCTCGGTGGTGCATTTCTATCCTACGGTACGGATGTACTCAAGTTCAGCAATATGAATCAAGAGCAACGCAGCGATCCTATGGTAGAAGTGTTCCCGCGAGTCACCAAGTGTACGTTCCATAAATTCGGTGCTTCTGGAACCATTCAAAAGTTCGATGCTCTCTGCGTACTTGCCCTGAACATTCTCAATGAAAAGATCTACATCTTCCTTTGGTTCTGGTTCATCATTTTAGCGGTATTATCAGGTATCGCTCTGCTTTATAGCATGGCGGTGGTGTTATTGCCCAGTACACGAGAAACCATTCTAAGAAAACGATTCAAATTTGGCACACCTGCTGGTGTTAGTGCTCTCATTAGAGAAACACAGGTAATTAGGTTGTTCAGCCATTTATCAAAATTACAAAAGGAGGATACATTAGGACCAACGAGATTTTAAATTAAATGCATAGTGTAATGATTATTATAAAAAGTTATTTTCGAACAAAATTAAATTTTCATTTATCTTGTCAAGTTTGAAAGAGTTAGAAAAAGATGAGATAACAAAAATTGCAAAACTATTTCTCGATTGTAATAACCGATTTCGAGAGTAATCATAATCCGTGACATGTTTCGTGACAAAAACGTATTCATTATATCAATGTAAATTTTCAGGTCGGCGACTTCCTGTTGCTTCATCTATTAGGACAGAACATGAATATAATGATGTTCAACGAAGTGTTAGACGAGCTATGTCGTCAGTTGAATCTCGGATCGACAAGTGGAGCATCACCAACATCAGTGCCATCAGCGCCCAGCACCCTCGAGATGTCACCCATCTATCCCGAGATCGAGAAATACGCGAAAGATACCGAGATTTAATTTCTTACATCCTATGATCTTATTTCTGCCTTTTATTTTGCATTGTGATAATGCCGAAGATGTCTTTTCTGACATCTTCGGTTTTTTTTTCTGAAACGTTTGTGCTATTGACAGTTGTAAAAAAAAAAAAAAAAAAAAAAAGAGTACATGATATGTTTAATCACACGGGCACACGGCAGAAACGAGATCTTGCCGCCATTTATTTTCCAACAAATGTATCAACGTACAGATAAAACTTGCCGTCCGGAAGATATATAGTAATTAAATTAATTTGCCATAACACGTATTATAAATCTGTCATTGTGACCGTGTTTTATACTATCTATAGCACAAACCAATGTTAGATTATCAAACGAATATGTAATGTAAACGATACGCGATGCTTTCGGCTCGACACGTGTATAATCGTTCAATTCTGTTAAATTATAGGAAGCCGAATTTCACACGCACAAGTGTTCGTCGATTATCTCTAATATTGCGTAACGTTCGTATTCGCTATAGTAACAGATTGCGTCGTCGAGGCGTGCAACAATAACACCCGTGAATGATCGCTATGGAATTTCAAACGGCGCGCGAACGCGGTCAATTCTTTTTTCCAACGAAAATCAATCGTTACGCGTAAATGTTTGCATCGATCGTGTTCCTGGATTCCTATTTGCGTTACACGTGCACATTCCTTTTACATTAATTTGTTGTGTGTATCGTGATGAAATAAGTGCCTTTTAGGAAGTGTGTTAAGTTGCGTTTGATGTTTCATTTGTCTTTTGATCGCTGATAGAGATACTGCAATATTATTCGTTAATAATACCGACAAGTTATATTAGGGCTACTTTCGATTCGTATTGTTTGTACGAAAAACAAGAACGGAAAGATCGTGGTATTGAACAAATTATTATTTTGAAATAAGCATAGAAAAGAGACTGTATAAGTTTTTCTAGAAATAATAAAAATAAATACGAAGATCTTCAAAGATTCAAATGGTCAAAAGAGCATTATATTTTTTACATATTTTTATATTTAATTATAAAGATATTCAATGCATAGAATTTATGCAGTCTTTATTTCAAAAATATATTCTGTTCTATGTAACCTATATGAATGCAGTAGATAAGAACAAGCATTTGTTCTTCAACGTTTAGATATCTTTCTTTTGTATCTGCGTATGACTGGTGCAATTACCGTAACAAAGTTAGCGTGAATAATTTTATATTTTAAAAGGTTATATATCAAATTTTGTTAAATTTACATATAGGGGCATTCCCAAATTATTCAAAGCAATGTTTATCAATGATTTTCTATAAAAAAGTTAAGGGTATATATGTAAATACATATACAATATATATAGAATCGACTTAAAAATAAGTATATAATTTGAATATTTGAATTTATTCAATTTTGATGGGATATACCATCGAGTTTATGTTTAATTTTTATGTTATACGCTTCTACTTACAAATGAAATTGTATAAAAAATTTAAATCTGACAAATTAGAAATTATATGTCGATGAATGATTCTTAGAAATATTTGATATATTTTCATTATCAATGTTACGAATGCTTCGTTAAAGGAACTTTCAGCTTCAATGTTGGCGTTCGTTGAATATTCCATATTAAATAATTCTATGTTAAAAGAATGAGTACATAGTTCCCCGAAACGAAGCATAATAACGCTGACATATATTTGCAACGGATCGTTGTTCAATGCTCACATTTATTTTCACTCGCTATCTATTTCTCGATTTGTTCACGAGAATAATATAATGCTGCCGATAAGTATATGCAATGATAATAACTTTATGACTATATATATATATATATATATATAAGTTTATCATAGTTGGTGAAGTATGTTACATTGCTACTCTTAGTCGCGTTTCAAGTGATAGATTATATTAGATATTTAAGTTAAACAAGACAGATGTGCCTTTTTCTATAGTATATTAAATATTTTAGCGTTAGAAACTCATCAATATTAAGTCATGTTTATATAAATGCTCATTTGTAACGATTGCCGCCGAAGTCAGTGCTAAGACTGCCAACATCTTGCAACGTTAGATGTAACGGGAGCAAATAGAGAAATATAACAAACAAATTGTAGAATAAAGATATACTCTTTCTATACGATACAATATGTATCAGCGTTTCTTGTTACTTGTTTCATAAAAGCGGTCGAACAGTATTACCAACCGAGACCGTGCCATGGTAATTTCTACTAGTGACATTTCTCAGCGAGTTAAACTCGAAGCAAGTAATGATAAGAGGAAGTTCGTAATTGTTCAATAAATTCCATTAAGTATACAGTTGAAATTGGTGAGATAAATGCGGTATTTCACTTTCGATTGTGCACCGACTCACTTGGATATGTATACTATTACCAATGCTCATTTATCATTCGCAATTTCGAACTTTCAATTCAAACTTACCGATTTCCCCAGTCCACTTTGTTGATTATTCGCAACTTGAGCTCCCGTGTTTGATCGGTGGTAAGAGTACCGGCCAAAAGTTGACGCCGCCATTCCAGCAATTCCCGCATTACTTTGCGCAATGTGTTGAATTTGTAGGTCTCCCTTTCCTGATTCAATTTTAGCAAAAATATTTATAATTAGCGGAAAAATATGTTCATCAATTTCGTGCAAATTTGGAAAAAAGTTTCAATATATAAAAAAAAAAATAATTATCGAAATATTTTTGATAATTCCAATAATTGATTTTTATTGATCTTCATTTTTTCAAATCAAAATTTTCTTTATCCGAAAGAATTTGAAAAATATGAATTTCTCATAAGAATAATATGATAGTAATATAATAATAATTTATTTAAACAAATTATTTTTGAAATGTTTTATTCGAATTTCAGTTTAAAAAGTTTTGAAATGTTATTTAAATTTATATAGATTTTTTTAAAGATTTTTATTCATTAAATTGTGTGTACAATAAATAATTTCAATTTATGTTTTTTTTAGTAATTCTAAAAATATTTACGAAAAATTAGAAACATATGTGAAATTTAGAATCACATTAGAGCATATATTTGTTATTCTATTAAAATTTGTTAATTAAAATTTCATTGACATATTGATGAAATTTTGATCAAATATATAACATTGTTTTGCATTCTCATTATAGGTTAAAATTGAAATTGGTCAATATATGAAACAAAATCTATATTAGAAATTTTGTTTTAAAAATAATAAAAAAAAATGAAATTTTAATTAATAAAAAAGCAAAATAAAAAAGATTTCTTCATTGCGTTATTATTGTCTCACCAATACGAATCTTGAAATAAAAAGTTTTGATGTGTCAAATTTCTCGTTTAACAGGAAATTTCGCCAGTAATAGAGATAAAGCACATGCATTTAATGAATCGTTAATGTAAAAGAGACAATTTGATATCAATAAATTATCTCGATACTTTGTACATATATTTTTTAATACTATTTTTGAAAATAAATATTAAAAATGTATCAACTTGCCCCAGTCTCCTTTACATGATATGGAAAAAACCATGCTACAAATGTGATCTCATGCATATATCGTGATTTTCTCTCTGTTCTCGATCTCGTACTAAATAAGAATCTTGCGAGTCTGAACGACTGGTTTGCTTAGTAACATTTCCATTATGTTCAGAACGCATTATCGCAAAATAGAACGCTCGATTTGGTCAAGAATTCGTTCTTCGAACGAGATATTCGTGCATGAAGTTTTCATTCTCTTTCAAGAGTGCATTTTTCATAACGTGAAAGTATGTCGCAACATAACAGCTGGATTTATTATCGTGAAACGACGAACTGTTTGTCCGTTGTCACGAAAAAAAGATGGAGGGGGAAACATTGTACTCGAGAGCAGTAAGGTGGCGCTCTCACTCACCACATAGAGCCTCTTCCATATTCCGCCCCATTCTCGAAGCACGAGGGTGACTTCTCGTACTACCGGATCCTCCAGAGGTATCACCGACTCAAACAAGCCCTCATTCTCGATTTTACATGGTTTCAGATGGACGTATGTGCTGGGAAAGATTCCCTTGACTGCGCGATTCTTGATCGAAAAACCTCTATACCAGCCTACAAACCATCGATCGATTCTAACCTTTCGTACAAGTTTAGTAAACGATACGCGGAATCACGCATTTGTAAACGATTCGTGTCACTTTACCTGCGCATTCCTCCAGAATCTGCACCGTTTCTCCAATTTCCAAAGGGAGACCATATCGCGTGTCTCTCCGCCAATTGTAAATGGCTGTGGAAAAGATAAAATAATTTTGGATTAAGTGATATACTACTCTTAATTGTTTTTTTAGAAATATTACGTATCTACTAAAATTGAGAAATGAATAAATAAGAAACGAATATATCAAATTCATCAAACAAAGTTAGGTTAACAAAACGTTTAATTAATTTCAACTAAAATATCTATTCTTTTTTCATCTAAGTGTATGTAAACTCGGCATCGAAGAAATCTTAATAAAAAAAAATCTTTTCATTGACAAGTATATAATGAAAATTATACAAAATAAAATTTTTTTTATCGCATGTGATCTTTTTTTTCTCGTGATAATTAATTTGAAGTTTCTTATCTTGATTGTCACCATTCAACATACTATCTATACTATCATACATCTATCTCATTTCTTTTAATATCTACTTTCTACTTTATCGAGTTGTACTTCAATCAATTTCTGAGAGGAAAAGCAATCCTGCTCATTTAAATTCTCCTTGAATGTAATCGAGCACTATTGTATATTGTATACAATGTGAGTCCTCTTAAACAACATAACTGATGCCACAGCTAAATCTCTCTCTTTCTCTCTCTCTTTCTCTCTTTCTCCCTCTTTCTCCGCGTATCGATCGCGTCGCACACCGTGCAAATATTATGATTCGCGGCGCAGATGGCCCGTTGGGAAGGAAACTAAATCTCCTCGATTTGACATGCTCATCATTTCAGAGGACGAGAGAGATTGAAAACGAACCTTGAAACCTTGACCCGCATATTAACAATTCGTAAAAATGATACGACAAGATTTCTTAAATCAATGAAATTTTTCTAAATTCTTTATGAAATTTGAAATTCTTTATCAACAATTGCATTATGATATATAACGAATATTTTTGAAGCAGTATGCAAGCAATAAGATTATAAAATTATAAAATACAGTTTTATAATAATGATACATCTTTTCGTCTCACTGTTACGTCGTCCATAAATCGATGTTTTAATCTTTTTCTTCAATGATTATCGCAATACAGACGAAACTTTTGATGATAATATAATATTACGAAAGAAAAGGCGAACTTGACGTTCTTTTTTCTTACGCTTGCGTGACCCAGGCCCATAAAACATAGCAGATAAACATGTTAAGCTAATTCCTCGAAGAGTGGAAAAGGCGTAGGAGATTTCGAAAGATGAAGAAGCTCTTAAAGGAAAAGGGCACGGGCGGAAAGAGAATCGGCGCGTGGCCTTTCGTGGAAGTGTCAGGCCTCGATAAACGAACTCCGGGGCACCGGATACGCGTGACGTTGCACGCACGACGAGCCAGTTTCCGGTCCTTCGGCGGAGAAACGCACGCGAGACGCATCTGAATGAGCGCGTCTCTAGCCTCTGGTTCGCGTGGAATCGTACACGCATTTACGATTCGACGACGACCGGCCGCGGAATGTGTGTTATGCGTATTCGCTCGCTCCATGCTTCGGAATAATACGCGCGAATATCTACATGTATCGATCTATTTATTTTTTCTATTTTCTCTTTATTTCAACATATCTTAGTTCGAATTATAAATAAATAAACTTAATAAAATGTTATCGTTTTTATATATTACTTAGTTATTAACTTTAGTATTTAACGCATAACAAAGCATATATTTGAATATCTTTTTTAATTCTTATATTTATATTTATATTAAGATTTTTGCCATTATATATCTAAAAAGATATCTAAATTAATATTTAGAGGATTTTTAATTATCCATCTTTGTGGATAAATATGCATAAAAATAATATTCAATATGATAAAATAGCGATAAATAAAACATTCGTGATGTACGAATCGAATGAATAAGATATAGAAAAATGATATTTCCACGAAAAGACTAATCATATTTCAAAAAGTGTAAAGTCGAAAAGATGATTCGACATCCTTGAACTTCGTATAGTTATTCGTAAATAAAAAATGTAGAAATTCAGCATTTTTATTTGAACTGAAAATATTTGCGAATAATTCTAAAATATATAAATAATAATTCTAAAATAATTCTTACTTTAAAAATAAATCATTTTAAAATGATATAAATAATAAAAATAAATCATTTTAAAATGATTTATTTATTAGACAAAAGCAAAATGATTCTTGGAAATAAAAATACGCAAAAAAAACGTCTTTATCAAATAAAATAAAAAATATTAAAATACATTTTTACTCAAATAACATTATTTAAAATAATGTAATGCAACAAGTAAAAATAAAAATTTCATCTCAATAATTATTTGAATAAGAATTTATCTCGATAACACTTTAATCCTGATATGTTTCCGATTATGTCTCGTTTTCGACTAGAAAAATAAAGAGATATATAAACCTTCATTTGAAGATAAGATATAACAAGAAAAAAAAATATGACACGATCTCTTTTATTTAAATTCCCTCGAATATTTATTATGCAAAAAAATCGAATCCAAAAAACTGTAAAGTTCTAATGAAAGATGCCTTTTTCCCATGATATGAAAATGTGTTGAAAACAATGTGTTCGATAAATACACACGTATAGACATAGCCATGAGATGGGAAAAAAACGAGAATTTTTTTTTTTTTTTTCAGCCTTCTCTTCCAAGCCAAGAGACACTTGAACAAAGGGAGAAATGCCGGAACCTTCGTATCGAAAGTCCCTTTCCCAAATGGTTTCCCCTGCGCCAGTTTTCCCGGGGAATTAAATCGATAACTCCCGCTCTCCCATGTAAAACCTTCCCCCATTCTCACTCTGTGTGTGTGTGTGTGTGTGTTGCGATGAGGAAATTACTCTCTTTCTACCCTTGGTTCGCCGGCGTGGAGATGGCTGATAATTCTGGGACACCCTCTATATCGAGAAACTCTATATTGGATCGTTGGAAGGTCAACTCGAGGATAAATATAAAATTATATTTGATGATGAAGATAGTTATTATTAGATGTATGAAAAAAACTGAATTTTTGTTTATTTTGAAAAGTATGAAATATGGGCGAGCATATTTTTTTTTTTTTTTTTACAATTTTCTATAATCAATATAATATATCAATTTTTTCATCTCTATATTTTCCAATGACGAAGATGATGATTTTTAACGGTGTTGAAACAGTGTCTTTTAAATGAATATGAGAACAATAATCTTCAAAAACGTGAACGAGAATAATTAATAGAAATTTTGAATGTAAAATATATACAATATTAAAATTTTGTTTGTATAAATGATAATATATAAATGATAATTTATTTATCGCGTAAATTACAAATTGCGGTATAATTTTCACGAAATCGAAGAGAAATGTGAATGGAGGAAAGAGCGTTTAGAGACGACCGGAAAGGGTTAAATAACGAAGAGGAAAGGAAGTGAAGGCGAAAGAATAGTAAAACGGTCAGTAAATATCGCGGTAGACGAACACGTGCGTGCATGCGTGCATAAATGAATAAGTAAACGAGATCAAAGACCGATATTTGCTAAATGATCGTAGTTTATCATCGATATCGTTATGCGATATTTATTTTCGTATTATCAGAAAATATTGCGTATCGATCATATAAGGTGATTATGATTATTATATTTAATCCACTGAATTTTTCTACTTTTTTTTTACTTCTTCATTATAATGGCAAAAGAAAATGTAACATGTATGTATTTGTTGCTCTGTTTTTAATTATATTAAATATGTAATAAATATAATAATTATTGAGTCCCTTATTTATTTGGGGATTACAAATATACTGTTATTAATTGCTATTTATATTTTATCAAATCATGTTATTGTTCAATTTATAATATATATTTTTGCAAAAAATTTACCAATTAATTAATATTTTGTGCAAGATAAATTATAGAATTGGAAAAAAAATATTTATAATTTATAATTTATAAATATTTATAATTTATATTTATAATTTATAAATATTTTATAAAAAAAAAGTTGATAATTAATTTAACACGCTGTAAGAAAAAAAATATCGAAAACCGTCGCTGATCTAATAGTTTCTCGAATGAGATTTTTTTTTTTTACGTAAATAACAAAGGGCAAGAAATAGTGATTTTCAGATCGCCCTATACATTCGAACACACACGTGGTGAACTAAGGCGTGTCAAAACGCTTGGGGTGAGATGAGGATAAGGGGCTGTAATACTTTTGGGGTGACCAGCCTACGAGCACTGGGAACAAAAGTAGGGAACAGACCTGGAAGAAACCGTAAACAATGACATCTGAAATCGTTCTATGGCCTGGTGCCGATCGAACATCACCCTCGTCATCTTTCCATACTAGATTCGCTTTTATAAAGATGAACAGTTGTCCCTTTTTTCCGAGACAAAGAATGCCATTCAAAAATTTCAATTTCTGATAATTCATGAAATTAAATCGAACATATGTATGTATTAAATGTAATGTTTAATTTTATTCATTTTTTCTTTATAATAATAATAGTAATAGTAAATGATGATAATAATAATGAAACGATAATTACTTTTTAAAAAAATAAATGAATTCATATTTTAAAATAATATTTCTTAATTATTTTTAAATTGTAACTATCTTTTGTAATATTTTAATAATAATTTAATAATAATAATTTAATAATTTAATATAAGATAAGGAAAATTCAAAACATGCGTTATAACTAATTATAAAGCACTGAAATAAAAAAAATAGAGAAACATAGAAAATAAATTGATACAAAATTTATACAATCATATAAAATATGGTATACATCGTATTTACCTTTTTGTAAATACACAATATTGAATTTTTGATAACAATTAAAAAAATTAATATGTAATAATTTAGAATAATATATAAGCAATATTTTTGAAGTTAAGTGTATTATAAAATAATGATTGAAGCATATTTTTCTTGTTTCGCTGTAAATTTTCAATAAAAAATTGATAAAAAATTGAAATAAAAATGATTAAAAAAAGTTATGTTTCGTATATGTTATACATATATTTTTTAAAACATCTAGTAATCAAATTTATAATTCAAACAAAACTTACTATCACTTACATTGATATTATCCGCCATTTATGTGACCAAAACAATAGTATGATGTTATGTCAATAGGGGGCATATTATTCATTTTTTCCCCTATAAGACAATACCATAAATATAAAAAAATTATAAAATATACATATAAAATATACATATAATTAAAGAAATAGATATAGATATATGCAGAGAATGTCATTCATGTAGAGAAATAATAGAATAGAGCAACAGAATGCAAATTATGTAGACATAACAATAGCAATAGTTGTGTACCAAGCATTCGCGTTCCAACATCAACTAATCAAGAAATCATACTACAGTATGATAAAACATATTGGAAAACTTTATTGAAATAGTACAACACATATAAATAAAATTTGTAGATTTATATTATCCGCTTAAATTCAATATGACAATAAATAATATAAAGGTATCTAGAAATGATGATTATTATTTGTACTATTCAATTCCATAGCATTAAATATTTATTAAACACATGCATATGTTTATATCAAAAAATAACACATAATATACATGCAAAACCATTTATTATAATCGGGATCCGATTTCAATTTCATTTATTTAAAATAAAAATATGGTTGTTGCTATGTTCTTTTTTTATATGCATGATTTATCTTTTAAGATTATAAGACTTGATTTCTCTTTTCAAAAAGAGATTTTTCTTTTAAAGATTCAAAATTATAAATATTCAAATTAAATAATATTTAAGAAATAATTATTTCAAATAAAATGAAACAAAATGAAATGAAATAAAAAAAGGAATAAAAAAAATTATGTTTCTGGTTTTGTTTTTTAGTTATATATATGAAAACCATTTTTAGTTATATATATGAAAATTGAAAAAAATAGTCCTTATATAAATAGTCCTTGAATGTAAGGTAGTTTAAATAGCGAGTAAACAGCAGGAAATATGTATATATATCAATTTTCAAATCATAATTTTCAATATCATAATATTCTTTTCCTAAAGTTATGTAAGATAAGATTTGTATGTAATTAAATTTAAATTAATTGTAACAAGTTCTATAAGTAACAAACTAAATTAATTGTAACAAATTTACAAGTTTTAACTAGAAAATGATATTTTAATTTTTTCCACTCTAGAGAGGTTAAAAAGAAAAGAGGTTAAGAATGGACGGTAATTATGATAGATATAAACTTGTAAAAACTAATTTTTTTTTAGTGAATTTCTTTCATTAAAATAATTAATTTAAAAAAAACATGCAGATTAAATTAAATTAAATTAATTTATAAAAATTTATCTTTTTTTAATAAATTTCTTTAATCAGTGATTGAACAGACAGGTATAAAAGAGATACATAAAAAATATTGAAAATTGAGAGATAAGGAAAGTCAAAGAATCGTTAAAAAATCGTTGGAAAAATTTGAGGTAATCGATATACGAATGTTCCTGTTCCCAAAAATTCTTCGAACTATGTATTTCACGACTCGAGAGATATTCTACTACGCATTAAAGGAAGGCATCGATAAAGTTTTCCGAGATTTTTCACTACGATAATTTCGAAGCTGAATCAGGTATACGATTTCTACAATTCACTGAATCGTTCAAGAAAAATATTGTCTTCAAAAAATAGTGTATATTTTGAATAAAAAATTTTATTTTATTTATCATATCTTTAAGCATGACTATGCTTGAGAATAAAGTTAGGTTAGAAAGCATTTAGTACATTCAATTCAAATGATTACATAAAATAATTGCTGAAGAAACAAATAAAATGACAAATATTATTCAAAGTGATATTTGACTATTGAAATAAAGAAACTGATAAAAATATATAAGTTTGAACATGTTTTGTCACAGAATTCGGCACAAAAATATATATTTAATGAACTTTTAAATCGTAAATTTATTTACTTATAAGTTATTTTTCTTCTTCAGAATTCTAAAATAAAATATAATGACCAAAATTTCCATAATCCTAGATATATTAAAGAAACAACAACACAGAAAAAGAAAATACAACAAACAATAATATTTGAATATGACTATTGTCCGAGACTATGCCTAAACATACCTAGAGAAATAGATTTCTGAAGATTGGTATTATCTGATTCTGATTTAGATGCTATATATGTATTAGGATAAAAATGAGATATAAATAGACAAAATGATATAATATAATAACAGTACACAATTAGGTTATTTTTAATTTTATTGTTTCTTTTATCATTGATCAATTAACAAGATTTATGATAAAAATTAATTTTTTTCAATTTTGATTAATTAAATATTAGAAAATGGCATAAAATTTCTCTCTGAAAGCTATGTTTGATTTTTATAAATGGTAAATAATATTTTAAAAGAAAAAAAATTAATCATGTATTAAATTTCTAGATAAAATTCTTCCAGAAAGAATCTTCAGGAAAAACAAATTAAAGTACTTAGATATGCAACTTTTCAAAGAAGAGGATGCAAGAAAATGAAATAAAAAATTGTATATAAGCGAAGATGAATGTTGAATTGCAGTTGGGAAGTAATTACAATAAAAGTTAAATAATTATTCGAAAATTGATATCCAAATTAGAAATATTTATGAAATATTAATGGAATCACATTCATTTCCAATATTCGAGCAAACAATTTGAAATTTTATTTGTATTTTGCCGAACAAGGATAAGAATAATAAAAAAGGAAAGAGAAAGAGAGTCAAAACATAGTTCATTTCGTGTCAATATCTTTTAGAATGATAACGATGATCTAGAATTTATAAAACTTATATATTTATATTGTATCATCTCGATTAGTTATCTAACTTTACTATTTTCGATAGACACAATATATTTATAAAATAAATATGCATTGGCTGAAAGTATTACATCACAGATAAGATCATATCTATAATATCGCGTGTTAGTGAGCGATAAGAGGGAAATAAGTACAATAACGCCTCTAAAAATGGTAGGTTATAAAACTAACAGACAATCTGTTATCCCCATTTAATAGATAACTTTGGAATCAGTTCAATTGCAAGATTTAATGCATCTAAGTTTGACAAATTGACTCTTTTAATAATACTTAATTTTTTTCTTTTAATAATACTTAATTTTTAATAATACTTAATAAATAGTTTGGATAAAAATTTAATTCATGTAATTTTGATTTTTTTTCTTATATTTACTGATGAAAAAACATAATATAGTTAAAATGATCTTAAATTGATTATAATGATATTATAAATCTATATGTATTTCTCATTCTATATGTCACTTATTCATTGTTCACTTCTTCTCACTATCGCATTTCCTTATCTTATTGTTTGAACTTTAAAAATTCAATCGTTTTTACATACGTCAAAATTTCTTTTACATTCATGGATTATTTTTTAAAAGGATTAATTCTAAAAGACTAAATCAAATACAAAAGTTTGTATACAAAAAATATCGATTGAAGCATATTTTTTAAATTACAACAATTTAAGTTTACATTAAATGAAGGAAAATGAACGTGGAATAAAGCTGTCTCGTTATATCGCTTTTGTATTTGTTTTAATTTCTTAATCTTTTAAAAATGCCTCACGAATACATTAACATTCTGTATAATTGGTATTGACTAATGAAGTGAGTATTACATACTGTCATTTATGCAAGGACTACTGTACTTTATTCGCTATTGTGTCATCTCATACTGTTAATATCTTTGCACAATAGGTGGCAGTTGAATTGTTCGCGCAAAAATAATCTTATATCAGATGAAAGTTACTGCAATGAAAAATATGGACAGCCTTGAGAAGATAACTTATACAATAGTCTGATACGATAAGGAATCAGATTTCTTATATCAGGCGAGAATTTAATTAATTGTTCATTCGTCAATTGTCGATTGAATCAAATCATAAAACTGTGGAATTAACGTTCTTATATAAGATGTATCGTTTAAATCGAACATTTATTTTTTATAGAAAAAAAAAAAAAAAAATTAATGGAATGATATGTAATTTTTAATGAAATCGCATATATATTTTTTTTATATAATTTGAAATATCTGTTACAATGTTATTGATAAAGTGGTTCGATTTTGAAAGATTAAAGAGAAAAAAAAATTAAGAAAAAAAAGAGAGAGGAAAAATGAAAAAAATGATTTATTATAAAAAAGTAAATTATAACATATTAAATTAATAGATAACAATGGATAATTGAAAAAAATTTGTAATAATAAATGATAATCGATATTACGATTGATATTCAATAATAGATATAAAAATATTATGAAGAATATTTGACTTAAAACTAATTATACAAATAATTAAAAAATAATATTAGTTTTTGATTCTAGATTTTGTTTTAATGCTTTATTAAAAAACATGTTAACGTGCAAAATATTTAAAAAAGATCTTCAGAATGACTTTAGAAAAATTTCTTTTTATGATTATCATATGTACAGATCTTGAAACTATTTAAATTTTTCTTAATCACTTTTTCTTCGCTTTAATAATAATTAGAAATAATTTAAATATTCAATTTGAATATATGTATCTCTATATATATAAAGGTGAACATTTAAATAAGCCAATGTTTATTTTTAATTTCACTAATTGAACTAATTACCATAAAAAGATTCATTTTTTTTTTTACATAATTTGAAGAATTAAAATATATTATACAAATAAGATGAATTGCGTAATATGACTATTTCAAATTCACTTTTAAATTATTTGGTATGTAAAAAAAATAATTAATTAATCTTTAATAAAATTAAAATCAATAATTTTTTATAGAAAATGATCATTTGTCTCAATTAGCATATTAAAAAATATTATTTCATTCTATTTAAAAAATAAAATTAACCTTTATCATGTCCTCTTCATGTTTATCTGTAAAAAACAGATAATATTGATCCTATGTCCTCTATTTTGCAATTTCTGTATAATTTTTGTGTTATTGGACAGTACTTGTGACTCACTCAAAATATAAATATCCTTATATCTTTTATATACCAATGGAATGGAGACCTTTCCTATTTATATTCTCGCCACTGTATGTATATTTATTTACGTAAATCAATAGCGATCAACTATCGTGGAAAATAATCCTCAAGATACGCGGTTGCTATTCCATTCGTAGAGAACGAACTGCTTGCGTCAGGACGAGTTAATTGAGCAATTGTTACGAGGCAGACTACGATCGGAAAATCGTTTCGCTGAGAGAACGAAACTTTTTTCTTCCTTCGATCCAATCATATATTATAGTGATTCCAATGTATATAATAATCGAGGAAAAAAAAAAAAATAATGGGCAAATAAAATTGCTTGCTTGCAATTTTCATAATTTATTGTATTATTCGAAAAATTATTTTGTACATATTATCTTTATTTTTCTAAAAATTTCATAATCATACAATGAAAATTATATAAATTTAAATTCACTTACACGAATCATTTTCAATCATTAATTATATTAATAATCATAAAAGAATGTTTGATTTATATTGTAATCAATTTGTTAAATTTTCTGAATTATTTTATCGTGGAAAAAAAATTCAAAATATTTTACGAATATTTCGATAATCTTGAAAACATCGACATCGAACTTTTTCGATTTCTTTGATATGAAACCACTTGGAAGAAGGTATATTTTAATATCGAGGTATTTTGTGAATTTGCCAAGTTTGCTTCCAAAGAAGCATCTTTTTTTCCAACGAAAGATGAAAAGACTTTGAGACCAACGTCTACGGAAGCTCTTCCATTAATTTGACAGATGTACTTTTTAATTAGAAGGGAAAAAGAAAACTCGTTTGTATCGAAATGCAATAGTAATTTTTTTTCTCACGCAAAAGTAATTCTTCTGGCAGAATATCCTCTTTGAAATAACATGAAGTTGTCGTGATTTCTCTAGGTCACTGCTTTCTAACCTATATATCACGATACAATAATATATTGTGAAAATATTTCAAGTGTATAATAGAATTTTATTAAAATTTTATTTAATTATTAATTAAATGTATAAAAATATAAAATTTTATTAAATAAATATAGAAAAATGTGATATTTATTACTATTAAATTGGTCAGTATTAAATATATCAATAAAATCAACAATAACATGAATGGAAATAGATTACAATTAGTTTTTCAATAAAATTTATTTATCTTTATTATTGCAACTTATTGTAAATAATAATTTTTATGTGCTTTAATAATAACTTTAATAATAACAAAAAGTAAAAATTTTAGTTACTTCTATCCGTAAACGATACCTATCGATATATCAGGAACTATCGATAATATTTCGATAATTAATTAATCGATCATATAATCAATCACCAATAATAATATCAGAAAAATCGTAACAACTTTATAAATCTTGAAATATATTATTTTATTAATTTCAAGAAAAGATTAAATGAATAATAAATTAAAACACATACACGTTTTAAAATATACTTTCATTTCAAGTGAATAAAATTTTCATCCCAAAGATTATAACATAACCTAACAACTTTTGAACTGTATCGTTAACCTAAAAAAGGTTGAGCAACAATGTTCTCAGGTCGTCGAGAAATTGGCGACAATAGCCAGTGACAATTGACCGAGTGAAAACAAGCGTGGGCAAATCGTGAATGTAGGGAATCCGCAGTTACGATAAAAGTCAAAAACTACGAAGATTGGCGCAATGTTAATCAGCGAAAGAAACAATACGCGGGAACATAGTCGCGAGAATAGTTTAGATTGTTAGATTGAAAGATTATAGTTTAATCGTGACGCGGATAGAGTTCCGTAACAGCAAAATAGGTTTATTGACACTTCTACTGCATTGCGCTATGTTTCAACTAAAAAATTTCTGGCCAAAATAAAAATAAAATATAAATTTTCTTACGATTAATTTTAATCTGAGAATATATATGTAATATATATAGAGAATAATTATGTAATACAAATGTACTAATTATTATCTTAGTTTAATAATTTAAATTTGTAATTTTAATATTACTAAAAATTAATTTTCCAATGTGAGATGTACAAATAATCTCAATACAGCAGTTTAACTATCTGCCTTCATAGATTACACGAGTAATAAAAAATGGATATTAAGTTGTAACTTTGCATCGCAAAATATTCGATAAAATGATCAAAAAATTGATCAAAAAATTGATAAAAAAAAACTACATTGAAACTGGAATTATTATATTAGAATATAAAAATCTTCGAAGATACAGCATGATTCAAAAAAAAAAAGGATTAATTTGTAGCCATTCTTATTCCTCCTCGAAAACCGTGTTTCACTCGTATCGGGTTCGTCAAACGAGAAACACGTTTCGTTTGGCACAGTTTTCGTTAAAGGGCTGACGATTTCTATTGGAAGATGGTACCGGAAGAGGAAGAATAAACGACGGCGATAACCACAAAGCTTCGTGACGTTCTATATAAACGCTCTCTGTAAGTTATCCTCTCTTTCTCTGTGTGACGGAGTTTTCCTCGTGTATCGTGTATATCGACAATGGATAGAGAAACCGCGGTCTGAAACGAGCTTCGTTGTCATCATGTCGCTTCACGTTGCTCGGATAAACGGTCGTCTGAAAAATATATTTCTGCCTTTTACAGCAAAACTGGATCGGACCAACGGGACAAAAAGTGGACTGGACCACTTTATCGAGAACATTTCGAGTTGGAGGACGAAATGGTCCTCAGATCGATGCAAATTACTTTGGCAGTCGGATGTCAGAAAAGACGAATATAAAAATGTAAGATATATGGAAGAAATATGAGACTATAATTTTTATTTATCCCTTACTGTGTATCCATGTTCAATACTTTTGAATCATTCAAGTTTTAATTTCAATAATTAATTTCAATAATTTTTCAAAATTCAATAAATTCAAAAATCTATATACGAAAATAGATTTCATATCGATCAAGAGAAGTGCATACATCGAAAAATATAGAAGAAAAAAACATATAGTTACAATTAAATTTAGACAAAAGAAAAATGGTAAATAGAAATCAAATGAATGAATATTTAGATATTAAATAAAATAACAAATATCAAAATAACTTTTCAAATATATTATTATTATTATATTATTCAAGTAATATTTAAAATAATATATTAAATAATTAAAATATAATAAATTAAAGTATTATTTAAAATAAATAAATTAACATAACAAATAAAAAAATAAAAGCAAAATTTCATTTAAATAATTATTTGAATAAGAATTTATTTCGATGATGCAATTTTTTAATAAATATTTGAAGAAGATTATATTTATTATAGATTCAATGCTTGCCATGCTTATTATGAGTCCACCATTATCCAGAACAAAATTTACAATTTCTGAAAATTCCTGAAAATTCTAACACTCTTTGAAAAATTTATAAAAAAAAAAAAACAAAGAGCATCTGATTATTCTCATTTTTATCAGTAGAAAATTAGAATATATTTCAGAAGGAAACTTTTTCAATATTACGTGATAAAACGTAATAACATTGGCGGAATTGATTTATGAGACTTTAGATGTTTAGCCGATTCTAGTACGTCCACGCATTTGTTTGATTCTTGTTTCACAGGAATCATTAGGAATGATTGCTTAATCATAGTGCAGCAATCGTCGAGAAAATATTGTGTATAATTATTAGAAAGGTAACCAACTATGTGAAACTAAATATATTATTCTTTGATACTTTAAATAGTTCCGGAAGCGAAAAGTTTTAAAAAAAATTTAACGAAAAGTATAAAAAAATATGAGATATAAAAATTTCCACAGAAGTATGTTTTCCATAATGTAATCTTGAGAAAACATAAATAAAAAAAGATATCGACAAATTAAATTATATCTGAACAAAGAATAATCTTATCACTGAAAGACATAATATACGATAAAACAATCGATATTATTTCTATTTGGAATGAAATATTGTGCCAGAAACATTTATGATTAAAATCATTATGATTAATTTGTTATTAGTGTTTTTAGTAACATAATTGCCATAACGAAATGGAAATTTTTTGTTATGACAAGTATATTTATTGTGTATATTTTTGAAAAAAGAAATTACCTTCCTATGTTTTTATTTATTAAAATGTTTAAGTAAAACATTTAAAACAACAAAAATATTATATAGTGTGATCAATAAAATATTTACATTTCTAAATATATTTAAAACACTAATATTATCGATTTTTCAAAAAAATCAATTATCACTGCATAATGTAATTCAATTTTCAATTCATAGTATAATTTTCAATGCATTTATTCTGTGTTTAACGAATATACTTGTTATATATTCTTCGTGTTAATTAGATACACATCTTTAAGGTAAAATTATATCTTAACAAATTAATGTATAATTTGAAAGTAAGATTGCTTGAGAAAATTTATGATGATCTTGTAGAAATTAGAATTGTATGTTTGGAATGTGTCAACGTAACCTTAAATCGTGAAAAATATACAAAACTCATAATGAAAGGTGATTCGCGTATAAAATAAAATCAAAGATTAGTCAACTCTCATGACGCATTGGTTCTTCTATAGACTGCGAACAGTCATTCGACTCTTGAAACGTCACGAAACATTGTTAATTTTTCTCTCCGTTTCGGTCTGCAATTGACGCGGCACAACGTAACACAAACGCGATACGACGCGATGCGACGCGTTGCAAGTTTGCGTTCAATTTGAAACAGTGGGAGCATTTCCGGTTGATCACGGATACCGTGTTCAATTGATTCTTCGACATTCTAATTATTATTCTGAGCAAAATTAATTAATTGAAATAAACAAACGTCGCGAGCAACATTCATGAAAAACAAAAGAATTATTTATTCGATAAAAAACACTTTTCGTTCAATGAATAATTCTTTCTTTTTTCATAGAAATAATAAATGAAGATATAACGATTTGGAATATTTGCAATTTGTTTGTCATGCAAATTTTGTATTCAGAATAGGATATGTAATTTAAATAAAAGTGATTTTGATCAAAAGTTTCACAGTCGCGTTCAAATCTCAACGACACTTCATGCATTTCACGCACATTTTTCATTTCACCGTGGTCGTTGTAAGTATCTCTTCAGAGTTTGTAGAGCAATACGTGTCAAGTGTACATTTTAGTCATATATATATAGATGACTTTTTTAACAGAAAATTGCTAAAAACCTCGAAACTTTATCTTTAATCTCATTTAAAGAAGACGATAAAACGTCTACATTTTAAATGCCAAGAGAAGAATTAGCAACAGGAAAAAGAAGAATTAGTCTGACTAACGAAGATGTTATATCCGCCTGCTGTAAATATTGAGAGTAGTCTAGAGGAATTAACATTAAAAACACTGGACGCGCGCGGATGCAAGTCTGTTGACGTCGTCTATCCCAGACGAAACAAATGAAAGAAACAAAGAAAAAACAATTAGATATAATTCAAGATCTTTACAGAGAGTTTTCAATTTAAAAGAATTATCACCTGACTATGAAACAAAATTCGATAAATTAATATTGAAACTTTATTAATATTTAAATCTGTATATAAAGAAATAGTCAATAAAGAAGATAAAAATATTTTTGTCTCTATAATTTAAAACTAATACTAGCATCTATTGAGAGAAATTTTCGAAAGTTAATTACAACAATTACTTTTGAAGTTATCACATATAATGAAATTATATTTTTGTTGATTTTGTGATATGTATAGATGTAATAAGAAAAAATAAAAAATAAGAAAAAAAGAAATAAAAAAAAAAGAAAACAAAAATCAAAATCTGATAGACAAAGTTTCACAATTCAGCATTAGTCGTTTTATCGGACTCTGCTTACTACTCTTCCACGATCAATGCATGAATGGGAGTCGAAGATACGTAATAAAATAGTAGCATACGATATATGTGTGTATATTTATATATATATTATTATATACAAACACGTAACAATACAATTATAGTCGCAATATCATATCTTGAGCGTATTATGCGATAGCATAATCAAAAGAATTCAAGATATTTATTAATCAAATCATTGACACTAAAATACCTGACGCGTGAGAAGAAAATCGCGATGCAGTCTATACACAGCGGTATGGAGTTGTCAATTGTTAAGCGACAATATCCGACTATCACTGATCTCGCGAAAGAATCGCGCGGATAAGACACGAGCGGTTTGACAGATCCGCGGGTCGATGCCGCGCGTTAATAGCGAAAGAACATCTTCGAGAACTCACCGACGGCGTATTTGGTTTTCGTCGTCATCCACATCTCGAACGATTCAATAACGGTGCTACATGCCTTGCCAAACGGCCACCAACCACTCGTAGTATCACGAAAAATTCGAAAACACAAACATTGGGTGTGTTTGCCGCACAAGTGCCACCCTCACAGCTCTCTCTCTCTGGCGTTGAGCAATGTTGCCGATGGCCACTACGAGTTGTCGCTGATTGCCGGCAACGCCGCTACTGCTGCTTTGGTCACGTGTTCTTCAGGAACGTATTTAGTCACTAATTTTGGCTTGTTCTTCCAAATTTAAATTTATTTTTTATAATTTTATTTCGATTTGGATAGTTATTTGTAAATATCAAAAAAGTTTATATTTCAAAGAAAAAAATATAATTGTTCATAAATTACGCATCTATTTGATCATTTACTATCATGAATATATTATACTTTGAATCTTATAATCTTATAATCTTATAATCTAAAGTATGAGAATACGTTTTTATAAAATCAAGAAAAAGATTTTGATAATAACGTTATAAAAATTTATCTCTACTTATTACTGCACTTATTACTGCAACATATAAAATTAAAAACAACTCTTTTACATTCCTACTTTTTGTAGTATATTATCCATTTATTTAAAATAAATACAATTATCAAGAAACAAAAGTAAATCTACTATAAAATATAAATTTCATAAATTCTCTTAAAGTTTTATGTACAGTTTTTGTCCTTATATAAAGTAAAATAAATGATGACAAAGACCTAGACCAAATGTATACAGCGCGTTTCAAATTGAGTGTAGACTAGATCGAAGCTACGATGAATTATATTATTAATGCTTCGTTTATCGATTTATTGATTTAAAAATTGATAGGTTTTCCAAAATATGCGGCTAAGCAGGCTTCTTTAAAGGCTTCCGAACATGTCTGTAAATGATAAAATCAATATTCAATATTTAATGTTTGATTATATATTGTTGTAATACTTACTGGATGTGCATGACATGTCCTTGCAACATCTTCTGCACTTGCTCCATATTCTATTGCAAGAACTGCTTCATTAATCAATTCACCAGCAACTGAACCAATCATATGTACTCCCAATAATCTGTCTGTATTTTTATCTGCTAATACTTTAACAAAACCATCCGTTTCGAGATTCGTTTTTGCTCTGGAATTTGCTAAATGTGGGAATTTCCCAACTTTGTACTCAACACCTTCTTTTTTTAAATCTTCCTCTGTTTTGCCAACCCAACCAACTTCTGGATGTGTATATATTACATTAGGTACACAATTGTAATCGATATGAATGGCACCTGTACAAATGTATAATTTTTATAAATTTTTCAGTATACAAAAGTATGATGCACTGCTAGTAAGTTGGTATCTGGAAAGGCGTGCGGGTGGTAAACTATTTGCCTTACTAAACGTAACATATATTGATATATGCTCGATGATAGTTATGTTAATAGATATGATGAATTTAGCTAATTATAAGAATGCATATGACTCGATTATATGTTCGACTATATGCTTGTTTAAGTTGGCTTATCTTAGATTCTATATTTTTCTGTATATCAACTTATTAGCAATATACAATATATATATATATATATGTATCTTATTACCTCCGGCAATGCCTTCAACTGTAATAATACCCTCTTCTTCAGCTTTATGAGCCAACATTGGTCCATGGATACAATCTCCAATAGCATAAATACTATATAAAAGTAATTTTACACATAATATTATACGAATTAAAAAAATAAAAAAAATATATAAGAAAAAAAAAAACAACATATACTTACCTAGGTATTACTGTTTGGAATCTGTTATTTACAGGAACTCGACCTAATTTGTCTCTTTCAATTCCTATATCTTCTAATCCTAAATTCCATGTATATGCCCTTCTGCCAATACAAATTAAAAGCACATTGCAAGAAATATCCTCTTTCTTGCTAGGATCTTTTGCATCTTCAACAGAAACAATAATTTCATTGCCTGTTTTTTTTGCACCAGTAACTTTTGTTCCCAATTTAAAGTTTAAGCCTTGTTTACTTAAAATTTTTTGTAATGTTTGACTAACTTCATGGTCGATAGCTACTCCACCAATAGATGGTGAATATTCAATTGCTGTTACTTGTGAACCAAACCTAGTAATTAATAATTAAAGCAATTAAAGATCATTTACATTCCATATATTTAATTTCGATAAGAAAAATACCTCTGCCAAACTGAGCCTAATTCCAATCCAATGACACCAGCACCAATTACTATAAATTTTTTAGGTATATTATCTAATGATAAAGCTCCGGTAGATGAAAGAATTTGTTTTTCATCGAATTCTATACCCGGAAATGGTGTAACTTCACTGCCAGTGGCAATTATAATATTTTTAGTATTAATTGTGCTTACTACTGAACCATCTGGACTAAGTGCAACTACTTGATTTGGACCAGTAATTTTTCCATGACCTTTTACCCACTCTATTTTATTCTTTTTAAATAAGCCAGCAATACCACCTGTTAAAGCTTTTATTACATTCCGTTTTTGTTCCATCACTTTATCAAGATTAAGCTTAACATTTTCAACTGCAAGAAAAAAGAAATAATAGTTAAATTATGATTAAATTATGAATGAGTTAAATTTTTAATTTAAAAAAGAAGAAATTATAAATAAATTAAATACTTATAATGCCACGATTTTGTAAATCTCCATGTGTCATATGATAATAATGTGAATTGTTTAACAAAGATTTTGATGGAATGCATCCAACATTAAGACAAGTTCCACCTAAAGTTTCATCTTTTTCTATGCAAATTGTTTTCATTCCCAATTGTGCTGCTTTAATTGATGCAACATATCCACCAGGCCCACCACCTATTACTACAAGATCAGCTTCTAAAGTACTAGTATATCTACGTTGTTGTGCAGCTATCAATCCAGGTACAATACGTTTGACACATGATGGCTGGTAAAATTAGAAAAAGAAAAATGTTAATTAAAAAAGTATTTTTTTAACTTTATTTATCTTTGCATCTTTTTAATTTTGAAAAAATCAAATATAGATGACATAACCAACAGGTAAAAAAAAATGCACTTTTACGTTGAATAATGAATTTAAGAAACTAATTTTGCTTTTTCAAATATCTGATTAATAATTTATATCTAAAAAAAACTGATAGCAAAGATAGTTAAGTCAATAATTAAATGAAATATACAAGAAAATCATTTGTCCTTCAAGATGTTACGAAATAGATTAAGTATGTATGGTTCGATAGTGAAGATTGTGATGTATCCATGTCACTGGATAATGAATAATTTTCTTTTTTAACTTACTTTCCCAGAAGTAGTCACTAAACTCCAAAAAGTAGCTTGCATCATTCTTTATAATATACTTTACTATCTAATATAAAGGGGGTCAAAAAGAAAACGAGTCCACGGCAGTGAAAAATGAACACTACCGGTTACTTCAATATCATTCAACTCGCTTGAGCTTTGATAATTCGATATATTTGCTATGTGTTTCAAAACTAGCTGCTTGATGGCGCTAGTGATCTATTATGCAACAAAATAACTTTTTTTTCATTGATTCGATTTGGATCTAAACAAGATATAGCATAGACTTAATATTTTATAAGATTTCGTGCCTCGTAAATGGAAATTTAAAATTAAAAAAATTACTTGCGATCAATTATATATCAATTATTTTAAACAAATAATTAAAATTTATAAAATTAATAATTTTTTTCATTACGTTAAAAAAATATATATATTATCAGAAAAAATAATTCATAATTAATTATTTTAAATATATTATATAATAATTTTTATAAAAATATATAAATTATTAGTTATAAATTTAAAAAAATATAAATTTACAATAAAAATTATTATATTATAATCGTTTATAATAACTTATTCTATATCAATAATGATAATGATTGTAAGTTTCTATATGATCTTATGAAGGTATACATATAAGATCTGTAAATTCAGGATATAACTTTATTTATTGCTATGAACTCATGTCAAATAAATAAAAATTTTAAATAAAATTGTTTTAAGATGTAAATAAAATAAGATTAATTCTTAACTATATTGTTTACACTTTTCTATTTGTACAATTAATTTAATTTAAAATTTGATAAAATGAAATGCAATTTTCGTTGATTTATTTCTATGATATACAATATAAATATTTTTAAATTATCAAAATAATTATAATATACATATAATCACAGATTTTAATATTAAGATTTAATGCTAACAATAATAATATAATATAATAATATTACTTTATTTTTAATCAATAATATTATAAGAAATATAGAAATGAATTGCATTTCATGTCTATCTAATGTTTTGTCTATGGTTTTCTATTATACTATTATATCTATAATAATTTTTAACATTAGTAAATATTAGAAAACGAAGAATTAATTTAAAATTGCAATGAGAAATTTAAATTGAAAATTTATAATTGTAATCTATATCTATAATCTAATCAATTACTTAAATATATGAATAAAATATTTTTAATTTTATATTCAATTTAATTATTTCGATAGATCCGTATATTTATATTTCATTAAATTGTATATATAATAATAATTTGCCAGTATTATTTGTTTATGTAAAAATATTATTTTGAATTATTAGATAAAAGAAATATAGATATCAAATTTCTGTTAAATCTTTTTTTTTTTATTGCAATTCATCTTTGTGAATTTTTAAATATAGCTAGATAAAATGTAAAGAATTTATGCCATCTTGCGGCCATGTAAAAAAATGTTTCTCTGCAACTTAACATTCATCGATTTATGGATTGGAATTTTAACTATAGTCGATATTTCAAACTTTTGTTCCAACATTGAAATTAATTTAATAAATCAATTTTATCGAATTTACAGAATATTTATTTTTAATTAAAAATGTAAGAACAATTTTTATTTCTTGTCAAAAAGAATAAAATCGAAAAAGCAAAAAAAAAGAGACATAAACCAATAGCTAAAGAGAGAAACGAAAAGAACATTAGGGGTCGAGGGAAAAGGGCAACAGATGTCCTTCCGTATGACGCATGAGTCGTTTGGCCCTTGGCGAGATAGTACTGTTTGCGTCTCTTTGGCTCGTGGAAGTATTATACGTCAAGAAGCAAAGTTAATCCTAGAAGAAACATTTATTGAAAACCGGTTAGTATTTTTCATTTTAATAAAATAAATGGCATTTTCTTAATTTAATACGGAATGATATTACGAAATTTGTTTTATTAAGATTTTTCTTTTACTTAAATTCCACATACATGTGTTATTCAACAAATATAATTTAATTAATTAATAATTTAATTATCACTAATGAATTCAAGTATGACTGAATCTAAATTGTTTAATATTTGATAAAGTTATTACAAGAATTTTACAATAATATTCTAATATTATATAATTGTAATTTATAGAAATATTTAATGCATGAAAAAAAATAATAATACTGATACATAATATTCAAGGTTTTCGAGACTAGTAATTTTATAATATATTCAAGAAAATGTAAACAATTTAATTGATTTACATTAAAATAAGAAAAAAAAAAATGTGTGAAATAATAAAAGACCAACGCAGAACATTTCGCGATCAAGATCCTCCACGAATATGCAATAAAAGTAATGATAATTTGAAAAACGAACTCGAATATTGTGAAACGATTTCTAATTCGCCAACGATCCTTCAACGAGTATCCAGTTTTGAAAAGTGCTTCAGTGAATCTGAATATCACGAGAAGGATCAGCAGAATCGGAAGAAAGAGAAAGCAAATCTAATCACACAGGAAAGTACTTCATCTGATTCTATTCAAGATTCAAATAGCTGTTTCAAGATACCTAAGACGAGTGAACAACCGGATTTTCCAAATGAGACAAACTCGGAGAACTTCATCAAGGAGCTCTCCGATAAAGTGCCTTCTAACAGTCATCACGATAATGAGGTATGTTATACTTTTCTGAATTATTTCTTTCTTGAATTTTTGTGTGTTAGTTTAAGTGTTTTTATGTTTTCAATATAATTTCATACATATGTTCAATATAATAAATATTATTATTTCTATTAAGAAATTATTATTTACATAGAAAATATATACATTTAGAAATAATGTACAATATATTGACAATCAATTTTAAATAACTAGGCTTGAAATATATTAAATATTTTTGAAATATATTATATTATATATAATACTATTACCGTTTTGATATTAAATCGAAATTACATACAATATCGATAATATTAAAAATTACAAACACATTATTCGATTAAAAATTGATTTTATTTATTATAACTGATTTATAATATAGATATTAATTGAAAATCACACATAATTTTTGCTCGAACGAATAAATCCATTTTTTAAATCCACTCTTTTGTATATTTATGTACATAATCCATATTTATGTACATGATCCGTATTTATAGTACATATAATGGACAAATTGATTGCAATAAATTCTATAATGCATGTGTTTGCAATGACTTGCAAGTTAATAATTGTCAAAGATATAATTAAGTGAATTATATCTACGAGACATAAAATATGGTACGTAATCAAATTTAAGATATTGTTTGTTTATGATTTACGTAATACTTTATTTACTTTTAATTTTTATGATTTTATAAAATTATTTTATATTTCAATTTAAAATTTGAATTTGTCATAATAAAATGTTAACCATTATGCTAATTCTAAAATAGAATTTCATCTTAAACATACGCAAGCTTGATGGAAAGTATTTGAAATTAATCGCGAGATTTCTCATAATGACGAATATATATCATTAATCAAAAAAAGAGAGTTATTTTACGATCATAAGTACATAATTCTGCGACAATTTATTATCATATGGTTTTTCGAACGATCATTAAAGTTGTCTGAAAATGTGAATCGTCCTAAGATGAAAACGTTTCAGGAAAAATTAAATCGTACGTTTGTTTGCACATTACACTTCTATATGCTTGGTCATTTATCGACTAGAAAATCAAGAATGAAAAACATCCTTCTATCGTGACTAAATTTTCATTGATGATAATGCATTTTCTAAAATTAAAGAACGCAATTTTCATAAGAAATTCCTCGAAGAACTGTATTTATCGAGAAATCTAGTGCAATCATGCGATCGCAGGGCCCTAAGATGAATTAGGTTCGGACCTGGAAGATGCGGGCCCGAAGTCCGTTGCAGGTTCTTTTCCATCGAATGCCTTTCTTTGTGCGGAATTCAATTTAAGTTCTATTCACACCGAATCCAACTATGCTATTTTTCGCACTAGCAATTTTACATAATTTTACCTTTCCAATTTTTTTTGCAATAAACGTTCCATTATTTATCATAGAATTTTTATTTCTTTTTTTTATTAATTTTTTTTCAAAGAATTTGATTTAATCCCTTGAATCATTTGATATTCAAGGGGAGTAGTTGGTAAAAGTGATGCTATGACTAACTCGTGTAATGCTAGTATGACGGAAGTAGAAGAAGAAAATTAGTTCCAAATATACTTGCAACACTTGAATGCCAGGGAGCATTGACCGGCTATGTTAAAATATTGATGAAGAATTTGCTATTTCGAGGTTATATAATTATAAGAATTCAAAAACACAATCGCGAATAATGAGTTGATAAATATTTAATCGATATTTCTTGTTATTTATACTAATTACGAAATAAAATCAAATAAATGATGTTCGTTAATAAAGATCAATTAAAATTTGATCAATACTTACTTTCAGAAAATAATATATCAATATATCTATTGTAAAAAATAATTAAAATCTCAAATCTTCAATTTTTTTCGCAATCATCTCTCGAACAAAGTACAGAAAATTGTTGAAAATTGTAAGAATGAGAAGCGTATTCGCTTATTTGTGTTCACATGAACATAATGAAAGATGATCATAAGATTTGAAGATTGAAACACAGAGATTAGTGTTGGTTGAAAAAGCGTGAGTTTAGTGTGAAAGCAGCTTATTAAGGTCGGGTCTAGCGTGGTGTTGCAGTGCAGCTTGCCTGGCAGCTTCAGTTCGATGTTTACGCTCGTGCTTCGAACATTTTTCTTTGGGGCTGTGCGCGATTCGCGGCGTGATTCCATTCCGATATTTTGTCTTTCTCTCGTGGATAAGATTTTCCGTATCTGACTGTGTCAACGTGATCCTCTGGCTTTACAGTGAGTGATTTAATACATATTTCCTTCGTTATCTTATATTACGTTATTGGATTCTTACAATACAAATTTAGAACGTTATTAGGTGAATTTTTCATAGTTAGTTATTATAAACAGTTTCTTCCTTTAAATTATGTGTTTTGTGTATTTTTAATTCCTTCTTGAAAGGTAATATCGCTTAGTTTATTTTCGTATCCTTTGTCGAAACGTTAAATGCTTTCATATGTCGTACTTACTATGCTTAAATTTTTCGGAAAGAATTTTTATTGGATGATGGAAAATATGAATTATGCTGAATTTATTATAATAAAATATATTTTAATTTAAAAAATTAATCATCATTTGTTTTTAATTCTATTTATTCTATATTAATTCTTTTCTAATGTTTTATAACTATATATATTATAAAAATTTTGTTTTTGTTGCAAAAAATAAATTGATTATTTTTATTTTGGTTTTTGAAATAGTTATTTGCAAGAAAATTAGACATAGAAAGAAATAAATGATAATCATAAAAAGTCTCAAACACTGCAAATGAGTTTTATTATATATACTGTTTTGTTTCTTGTTTAACCCTCAAATGGTTGACTGATTACTAACAACATGAAGTGGTTAGTTGTGAATCATTTATGACTTGTTATTTTACATAAAGTTTTCTCTTAAAATCGTATGTTATTATACCATTAACTATTGTTAATTATTGTTAATTGATGTGTTAAAATGAAAAGAAAACGAAAAAGATATAAAAAAAGAAAATACATTTTTAAAAATTGATAAATTAATAATTAAAAATTTTAATAAATTAATAATTATTTTTTAATGATTTAGAATCTGCTGGAAGATCAGATTCCTATATTTTGTTTGTTCTTAATTTTTACTTAATTTGATTTACTTCAAAACATATTTTATAAATAAATTTTTCATTAGGTTTGTCAAAAAACATTAATAATTATAATAGAATCAGGACGATTGATACAATAATTAATCGCACAGATGATACCTAATAAAATCTTTTATCAAGAATCAGAGGAAAAAGTAAAGAAGAGACAAGTGAAAAAGAATTTTTGTTCATGATAAATATTGAAAAAATAATTTACATGTATTAGATATTTCTGTTCTTAATCGATCCAATTTATGAGGGAATGATTAATCATTAAATTTTTGTTATTTCATGCAATTCGCGTGGCGCAAATGGAGATATCTACGTACAACGAAGAATATTTACTTCCAATTCGATCGAATTACGTCAGTGACACGTGCTTACTTAACCTAACGAGGAATATCGTTCGTATTTGTTATTGACGAACTTAGAAAAGATAACGATTCCATTCAAAGTTCAAAAAGTTTATTGATTTTGAAATAATATTTGAATCATGTCAATATTTGTAAGAATTTGTGTAAACAAAAAAAATATTTTAAATTTAATGTAGACATCATAGATAGAAGCGCATAAAAGCGACTACCATATTTAATCTGTGATAACATATATTAACTTATTTAAAATATTTGAATACTTTTATAAAAAACATATATAAATATATTCTATATATTATACAAAACTTTTTAATGTATCATTGAACATATTCTATATATTATACAATATTTTTTAATGTACCATTTTATAAATATAATTATCAAGATAGATAAAATATTAATTAAAAAAAGTTTGGAAAATATATATAAAAAATAAAGACCCTACTAAATGTTAAACTTATTAATATGATAATAATTGTATTTTTTTAACTATATTAAAATGTATAATCATAAATATTTTATAATTGTTTACTTTCGGATCTGTTTCAAACTTTATCCTTAAATTTTGATAAATTATAATGTATATAAATTTAAATATATATATAATATTAAAAACATTTTAGAAAGTTTTGTGTAATATGTAATATCGTATATATATATATAAATTTTTTCTTATAAATATGTTCAAATATTTGTGTGAATCATTATATATAATTTATGCATCATGTAATAAATACAATTTTGTTTTGAACTGTAGTATAGATTAAATTACTAAAAAACTAGTTCATAATAAGAATTCAGTCATAGATTGAATTTATAATATTTACATTGAAAATCCTTTGATTAATATATGCTTTTATCTATTTTAACATAATTAAAATGAAATTTATCTATAATATGAAATAATGGCGAGATATATTATCGCTGCTAGAATTTTTTTTAGATTGTTTGGATTTCGCTTGTAATGTATTCAAAGCTTTGCCATATCCATCATGCTGTGCCACTTGTTACTGATCGTGAAAATGAAACGAACGGAATTCTCAATTATTTCATAATGAAAATCCTGCCACGTAGATGAAAATTGCGAAAGTCGACAAGAATTCGACACGAAGTGGCTGAACTTTACAATTGCGCACCACTGTTCCACGTTCAATTTCTGGTGAATGAACTTTCTCCCTTGTCACGTATCTGCATCTTTTCTTCTCCTTGTATTTTAATTAAGCCCCATCAAATGTCGGCATTCACCACGAATATTCACATTTTCACTTTCGCAATTTATCGCGATTTCGACAAATTAAAGAAATATAAAGGAATTGCCTTATTCGCCTTCCGATTCTAGAAGTATAAATTCCACTAAAGTTCCAGAATATCGAGAATACTCCTCCAATTCCTTGCGATTTCTTTTGTGTTTATGATATCGAGATATTCATCGTGGAATGATTATATTATTCAAGTAATACATATACATATACAAAGCTTGCTACAGTTGATGAATAATTAATAAAGAACGGTTATTTATTAACAGAAACATAAATCCATATATCCATAATCTATTTTTATTTATTCTATAATCGAAAGTGGATCAGCTAATTCAAGAAAATTTTTTTTTAGCAATTCAATGCGAAGTACATTCCCATCCATAAATATGTGGATACTTCTTTAATTGTAATAATTATCTAGAAAAAAACATGAAATTATTAATTAATTCCACTAAATTTTATATAAATAAATTTTATTTTGCGCTAATTTACTACTTACTTTTGTTAATCTTAATATTCTATATTTATATATTTTTCCATATATTGTCCATGCTTCTAAAAATTTTGTTATTCATAAATCTTTTCCTTATTTCAGATGTTATTTTCGGATTTGTCTATCCAAGGAATCCCATATTGCATTGCAGGATTATAGAACTTAATGTACTTTCAATTATTTATAAAGTTTAAACAATTAAATTATTCAATTTATAATATATAATACATATATATTATAATAGAAACTGCATATTCATAATAAAATTTGAACATCATAATAATTATATATCGATCATTAAAAATGGCGTGTATCCAAACTTATGAAGGAGAATGTACATGAGTAGCAGCTTCGGTAGCAGACGCATATTGGGATCGCATCGCATCTATTAACGAGAGAGGCAGGTGTTCTACTGTTCTGGGAATTATCTGACGTTATCGCATGTTTAATTCGCTTATTTTTTTAGCAAGAATGAGAAAAAATAAATCTGAGAGAAATGAAAAAAATTCCAACGTTCATTGTAAACACAAAGAATCAAGTAAAGCATTTTCAAGAAATGGATAATTGTGAATCTAATTATCGAAACAAAATATATCTGATATTATTGAGGCACTGTTATATATTGCTATACTAGTGAAACGTGCGATCGAACAAAAATATTAAAAATTATATATATTTAATAATATGAAAACATTAAAACTAGGGTGGTGCAATGAACGAGATAAATACCCGGTAGAGTCTGAAAGCGCAAGACTACCAGTTTTGCAGCATTAATTAACCAAAGAACTGGTTATGCGTTCAAGACTAGATTCCGTTGGCGAGGTTATCGCAAAGTACCTAGACTGTCGAGTTGATATTAGTGATACAAAGCGATCGAAAACAACTAGTTATTTTCATTCATTTTATTGTCTTTTTCCTTAAACGTTTTTATTTTTTGAATTAATATATAGTTATTTGCCACAATGTTTGAAAAATTTCATAGAAAATTTTAGGAATATAATATATGTTCATATATAATGATATTTTTTTTTAAATATTATTAGCATTATAATAAACTAGAATTGATTATAAAAATTATAGAAATAAGGAATCAAATGATTGTGATAAATCTGAAAATAGATATGGGATTTATAAAATATTAACTCTAATATTTGTTATATTAATTTATATTAATTAAAAAAATATTTAAATAGTTAATTATATATATACATATATTGAATATATATTTGATATATAATTATAATATATTAAATATTGTAATATGTGTATATATGCCAAATTATAAAAGATATATATAAATATTTTTTACTATTTCTTTTTTAAATTTTTGTTTAATCAAATTAATTTTAAATTAAATTTTTAAAAAATTTTTTTTTTAATTACAAATCTACCCCTTCCTTTTTCAATTTCTAAATCTGTTTCTAATTTTTATGTGTATTATTGTGTATTATACATTTTTAACATGTATTAATTGTATATTTATAATAATGATACTTTAAAAAGTTTTGTATAATATATTATTTTTATAAATCTTTTTTATTGTAAATATTAAATATTTTCTTCAGTTACACAGCACAATTGAAATATATCAATTTGAAATAATTCCTTGGTTCTCATGTATTTATCCAGGAAAAGAAAATTTATCTGGCGTTGGATGTAGCGAAAGTTGCTTAAGAAAAAAGCTCGTTAAATTACAGTTTTTATAGAATAGATAAAAATCGATAATCGCGTTCTGGGTATATTTTATAGGCTCGCGCAAGCTATAATTTCCCGCGATAGGCAACTGGCTTTTGCAATAAGATATAAAGTAAGAATATTCCCTGGTTTCCTCTGTTTCCACCTCGTAGGAAGCAATTATTGTCAAATTAATCTTGGCAATGGACTCGTCGGCGTTGGCGCACATTCGAGCTGAGAGCATAAGTGCACTCGCCATTGTCTCGTCGACCAACTTATTCTGAACTTACGACTGCAACTGAGGTGTTGTAAATAATGAGTGAAAAATTCTCAAGAAAATTTGAAATATATAGTTGAAACAATAGAGAAATGAAATATTTCTATAAATTAATATAATATATAATATAACATGTAAATTATGAACAAATAGTAATAGTATTTAGTATTTACAATTAGATTTGATGCGAATAAAATATTCCTCTTAATTATAACGCAATGAGGATTGCGAGAAAATGATTATGTTTTATTTTTTATTTCTTATTCGTTGAACATTGAAAATAGATTAAATTTTTCATACGTTATGAGGAAAAATATAGAAATATAAATTCATAAAAATTTATAATTATAAAAATAAAAATTAATTATAAATAAATAATTAAAATTATATTTTTATAAAAAATTATTAATGATGATTGAGAAACTTGAGAGAAGACAAAAAAAAGTTAACAAAAGATGAAGAGATGTGAAGATTTTATGCATTAGAAGGAATTTACGATGCATTGTTCAGTATATTATCATTGGATTCAAGAATGATTCCCTCTCAGATATAAAATATGTAAAAGTTATATATATAATATGCATAGAATAAACAATATATAAACGTATATAATATTAATAATGTACAAAATAAAAAATATAATTTTAATTTCCACTATTATTATATATTTTTGTCAAAATATGTATAAAAATCCACAATCTATAATAATCACTTACATAGAATATTAATATCAAATTATCAAATATCATTATTAGTTATGGACGCATTTCTATCACGAGAGAAAAAAAAACTCTATGCAAATTCAGAAGAAGATTGAGAACCAATGACTCAATGTTTAAAATGTTTCATGTGAGTTATGAATCTGTCATTGCATATTACGTAGCACGAAAGTTTTATATAACAAATATAATATATAACGTTTCGATTCATAGAGCTTTCGAAATTGTAATATTATCTTATATATCCTAGGAATATATTTTACGCTTCGTAATTTTATGAACATATCCTATAAAATATTTTTCACAAACGGAAGAACGGAAATTTGCTATCTCTAAATTTATTTCAATAGTAAATTATTATTTTTAATATTATTGTATATTAATTGCAAATATTTGCATTAAATATTGCATTAATTTTTCTCATAGATAAGAAATATCTGAAATATTTGTATATATTTACATTAATGACAGATTATTTATTAAATAATTCTAAAAAGTAATTTTAAAATAATGTATGTAACTTGAAAATATCTTAAAATGGCTTCTATCAAATGACTTTTACATTGTACATAATTTGCGTCAAAGGCAAACATCAAAATCATGGTTACAATCGAAAAGAAAAACGACTGTTTATCTATCGTAAATTATACGATAGTCAAGGTTTTATAAAACGTATGGTATCATGCTACGTAATCAGAAAGTAAACTAATGTTATGAAATCCAATAATCTTTTAATTTGTATAACAATTCTATTGCATGATAATATTGAATAAATAACGATTCCTTTTTCCGATTTAGTATTACAAGTTATTGTCAGAAATATTAAAGTTTTGCTTCATTATTTTTTATTTTTGCAATTAATTATAATGATATCAAATTTTTTGTAGAAATAAAATCTAATAACTATTCAATTATATTCAATAGAACTAATTATTATTAAATAATTAAATTGTAATTAAATAATAATTTTTCAATTATTATCTTTACTGCTTAAAGAAAACAATTATAAAATAAAATATAATTATTGAAATTTTTATTTCATATATTTTTTGCATAAATACAAAAAGTTCAATTTTCTTGGAAAAAGTTTCAATCAAACGAGAACATATTTTTTTTTTAAAATTAGAAATTAAAGTAAAAAACAAATTCCATTACAAAGTACACAAGTACATTATTGATTAGTTTACAATCATTAATATTCCACAAAATTTAAAAATGTAAAAAAAAGTTAGGTTAAGATTTCATTACTTCAGAAATTCTGTAATAAATAAAAAATGTGTCATATCAATAAATAAAATTACTATTTATATGTAATAATAAAATTAATTAAAAACAAAATAGAAATAATTTAAAAATTCAGAAAATAACATTTATCAAAATTAATTAAATTCTTACTATTCAGGATATGTTCTCATAATTTGAAAGATCATGAAGTTCTATTGATAAAAAATACATTGTCATCAAGAAAGTAATAACAAGAGAACTTATTTTCATATTAGCATTATCGAAACAATAAATATACACCATAATCTAGACTTCCAATACACAATTTTTAAATCCGAAATATTTTATATTTATAAAATATTAAAATCCGTTTGATCATAAAATAATAAATGCACAGTAATTTAAATGTATTCATATGAAAAGAGTGTATATAAGCACATATATTGACTGATCTAATTTCAATGAGAGTATTCGAATATCTTTTATCAGGACTGAAATTGGCCGAGTATCGAGGAAGAACAATAATACCTCTGATCGAGTTATCGACTATTTGCCTTCCTCTTCGACGTCGATAAACAGAAAAGCTAATGGACAGTCGTACAAAATGAACGCATGCGTTGTTCTACTATATTTCATCATATGCAATTCATCCATGAAATTTTAAGATTAATTAAAAATTATAAACTTTTTTAAAAATTTTTGTATTTTTGTATTTTATGATAATCGATAAATAAAGAAATATAAGGAAATTTTAAATTTAATAGAACATTAATTCTAAATTAATTCTAAATTAATGTAATCTAATTTAATTAGCATATTTTATCTTTATTTATCAAATATTTATCAAATTATAAAAAAACACAATAAAAGTTAAAAAAAAGATATACTAAAAACTAAAAAAAAGATAAACAAAATTGAATCAATTAAATTCTTAAAAAAATAATATTCTTTAATTTTTAATATAGTTTTCTAAATTTATAAATTTAATAGTTTTAAAAAAAACATTTATCTATAAAAAAAAGTAATAATCAAGTTATTTCTCCTTCTATTCTATACAACTTTTATATAAAACATTTTTTATATCATTTTTTATACTATTTTTTATATAAATAATTTAATAATTATTTAAAGTAGTCATTTTATATGTTTCAATTTATATATGAAAGTACCTAGTGTATGCAAATAGAAACGGTATCGTTCAACGTGGCCATCAGGAAACGTAATTCGATCATTTCTCGCAATTGTATACGTACGCTATTCTATAGGAAGTAATTCTAATAAAATGAATCCGCATAACGAGCTACCGTGCTCGTCGTGCAAAGTGAGAGCCGCTATTGTTCGGGTTGGTATTCGTGGTTCAAGAAAGAGAGGTTATGGTCCTAGACTTGGTGTGCAACGATGTTTTACTTTCTACGAAAATAAAACACATAATAATTTCGGTGAGAGAAGAGAGTCTTTACGGTGCATTTAAGATGCAAAAAGCATTCAATACGTAAATAATAATTCGTATAAAAATCAAGTATCATAAAGATGTTTTATTGTGAAATGAATTTGAAATCTGTCCCAAACTTTAACTTGTTAAAATGTGTGTAATTGAAATAATTTAATCTAATCATTCATAATTTAACTTAATTTAACTTAATAAAAAAAAAAAGGATTATAAAAAAGAAAAAAAATTAAATACATGAAAAAAATAATTGAAGAAAAATTTCATCAAACACTGTATATCACATATAGTTTTTTCAAAAAAATATTTTTATTTTTTTTTATTTTATTATCATTTCAAAATATTCTAAAATATTTTAAATTTATGAATAATTGTTAGTTTCTATTAATCCAAATAACGAAAGATAATCTTTTCTCTTACAAATATCTCTCTAACAAATATACTTTTCGTAACAAAATTTTTTCAAGTCAATTTTACAATTAACGTTACAATTAAAGTTAATCAGTTTTGTTTACAATATCAACGAATTTATCACAATCTATTCTCGTGAGAAAAATATATAATTGTAAAGAACATTGATAGAGTTAGAACGTGAATAGAACGATGCGTATTGTAAGTGATGAAGTCTACACAACCACTCTTTATTGAGCGTCTGCACCCTCGGCTACTCGTGGGAAGTAATTATTGGCAGATTAATTCCGACAACAAGCTACCACGGCGGCGAATTGGCCCTCGCATTAAAGGAACGCTTCATTCGATCATTGTTTTCGTCGCGGTGCCACGAGATTCTAACTCCAGAGACTGCGCCCACGTCTATCATTCGATGCGTTGAAATGTAATTTCTCGATGCTTTCGAAACTAGATGGCATTGTCCGCTAGTCTTTTATCTCTTTCTCTTTTTATCTTGTACAAAATTCTTTGCCGGAAGAAAGTTACACTCGACATAGTAGACACTCGATTTGACTTTTCGTTCTTTATTCAGTGTCATATAGATACAGTGTCTTATAGATACTTGGTTGAAGTTATCAATTAGAAAAGAGAAGTCTAAAGGATATAAATAGAATGATAGAAAAGTGAAAATATTTATTCTTAGATATTGTGAGTTCGCACAATAATGATTGATACCATCAATATTTCAATTTTTATTATTAAATAATACTGAATTAATAATCCAACATTATATGGTTTGTTTGATTATTAATTTTTGTTTCTCGCCGAAAGTCAAACATGTTTCAGATAGATTATAAAAGTTTTAATACTCTATTATAATTTATTTTTATGTTTAAGAAAAAATTATAACAATTAAAATAGTTTTATAAATACTATTATATATAAATATTAAAATTTCAATATATATCAATATATATTATTGAAATATTTTTTTATTTTATAAAACCAAAATATAATAAAATATTGGAAAAATTTTATTATTTCTGTTTAATCAAATTAATTTTTTTTTTCTATTACTACAATCAAATATTTCTTGAGATATCATGTTATCTATCTTTTAAATCACTTCTTTTATTTTTTTAACATTGAAGATATAATTTCAGTCGAGCTAATTTTTATTGAAACGGAGTGTAATCTATGTTAAATAAACCAAAAGAAATTTCCTATCTCCGCTCGTTGAGCTGAAAATATAATTTATTCCGATAAAGAAATATTACATTACACAGATTCCCTTATTTATATAAAAATTAAATCATAAAAAACTTGAATTTTTAATTATTATGATGAAATGTGATAAATTTACTTCGAAAAACAGCAATTTTTAAAAATGTACGTAATAAAGAAATTTGAGAAAATAAAAGAAAATAAATAGTTTAAAATAAATAACAATACTGTACCTTATTGACAACATTTCTGAAATATTGAAAATCTTTCTTGGTGGTAACATCTCTCTCATAATTATTCTAAATATAAGACTATATACAAGTCAAGTTGCATAAAGAGGTTAGTTACGACTATTGTTGCAAAGAGAAAAGAAATACCAATGTAGTAATAAAAAGTCGTTGAGTAGTAGTAAAGTATGAACGATATAGAATTGTTTCTATGGTTGAATGAACAGTTAAAAGGCTGACTGAGCTCGAAAAGAAAAGAAGAGAAAATTGCGATGAAAAAGGGATTAGAAATTTCCAAATCGAGATCGATAGAGGTTAGTGACAATGATTGTGGCGCTTATGTCGCATTCTTATTTTTCGTTCGTGAAAATTAGCTTAACTAAATTATTAACCATTGATATAACTACTCAAGCAAGATCGCGATCCTCATATTTTATGCTGTTCATGAATTTTATTATCATGACTGAGATGTAGTTTCACGTTATATCGATATTTTACGGAAATTGTGTTCGAAACGTGCAACGTATCATGTAGTCATGTCGATCGATCTCGATGATTCGGAAATTACAGCTAATTGAAAAGTTGCAAGCCACACACAACATGGTTCTCAAGATTGCAATTTTTCATGAATTCATCTTTTTGAATAGCATTATATATTAAAATAAAAAAAAAAATTTCAATAGTGCAATAATCATACAATTTTGATTTTTTTCATTTCATTCTGAATAGTTATTCTGTTAAAAATACTTGGAAAATAAATGGCTTTTGATCTTGATATTTGAATCATATAATTTTAAAGAAGATCTTGAATGAATCGATTCAATCTAGATTCGTATCGATACATATCGACTAGGCGGAAATCGAAGCCTATCGAGAAGGCAAGTGCGGACAGGGAAGGAGTAGTAATCAGTGGACTTCCTGTATCCGAAGTCTTGACTTCGTCGTCTCGTCAGCATTTCTCCAAAGCAGTTCCGGCCGATTGAACAGCCGCTCAAATATTCTCAAGATGCATGTGTGGTTCGTTCAATCGTTTAGAAAGCGAATGTATCGATATAGCAATTTTATTTTTTCGTTTGCCTGAGAATTGGAAAAAGCAAAATCGAATATATTCTGTTTTCACTTAAACAACATTCGAGATTTAACGTATGCCATCTCGTGATCCAATTTTATTTTTCTATATACCGATGGATGATATAATGAATGAAAAATTGAAAGATTGTCGAGATGTTTTATATTCATATTTTTTTTTAACACTTTACTCAAATAATAATTTATACAAACAATAAAACAACAAATTTTTATTTTCTAGCATATATTATATCTCAATAAATTGCAAATCATTTTTGTTATATATAGAAAATGATATATAAAATAGAAAGTAAATATCTGAATATTTTTGTATATTTGTATTGTATTGTATAACTCGCATTAATAATTTTGCATAGAAAATTATACAGCTTGGATATAGACAATTATCGATATAGAGATCTATAGAATTTTTTTTTTCATCGTTTCAAAATTTTAATGCGGACGAATTCGAGGTCAAAATCGTATTGATAGAACTGAAATGAAGAACAGATAGAAAAGAATAGAATATATGAAATCAAAACTCTTATATATACTATAAATTATAGTTGTAAATTTATTTTTTTTTAATTTCTCTAATTGTAATCAGGCGTCTTTTCTCCCGTTGGGCTTTCAAGATCCTCAATTGTAAATCCAGAAGTGAAAAAAAAATAAGTATAAAATCGCGCCGACAGATTAACGAGATCGATGAAAAAAGAAAACGCAGACGAACGCGAGCGTGGATGGATCATAATTTCACGGTGATGAACTTAAACCGGCAATAACTCAGACGGCACGAGCAACAAACGATTCGCGTGCCCGTATTCGCGGTAATGGGGCATGCCCCGTTACAAAATCACCTTTGCCAGAGAATGTTCGAATGCTTTCGCGGCAGCGACCATGTCGACTCCGGTGAAATTTCAACGCGGCTAATTAGAATTGAGATGTATATTATGGACCGACTGGTCGCGACAATGCCTCGTGGAAACGATAATGACCGCAATTAGACTGGTCTGCCCACTGCTCCTTAGGTATTTCTATACCTCTAGATATTTCTATACTTCTGGATGCAGGCTCACAAACCAGAAATCGAACCGTTTTAATTCTCGTATTCTTATCTTAAGAAATCTATTTCTACCGTTATTTACCCGTTTTTATACCTATTACGTTTAAGAAAAAGTTTAATGAACTCGTTAATTAAACAAACTTGGGACTTATAGAAAGATAAGAGGACAAGACATGGTATATGGTTTTGAATGATAAGATTTGAATGATGGATGACACGTGTAGAGTATGTGGATCTTCGAGAAGAGAAGAGGATAAATCTATTTTTGTTTTTGAATTTGAATCATAGGTAGGCTTAAAAAATATTCACGAACCAAAGTTTAAATTAATGTGTATTTTTGATATGTATGAGTATTCGTACATTTGGATAATAAGAATTTAATTTTCAAGCTATTATAATTTATTAGTATAGAGAGTGATAATATTCTTTTGCTCCCATTTCAGAAAAATTGAGTCTTTGATAATGATTAATTTGTGATGATTAATTAATTAATCATTTATAAGGGATTTTTGCTTTTTAATTTTATTATTTTATTAATTTAATTTTTTAAATTATTTTAATTTTTTAAATTAATTTTATTATTTAATTATTATTAAATTTAATAAATATATCCTATTAATCTAATTCTCATTTTCGTTACTATTTTTCTAAATTTTTAAAGTTTTAATGCACAAGTTTTATTATACAAATTATAAAAATAAATTTTAACACATTGTTAATGTACTGATAATTTTTTGATTTAAATTGATATAAATATACTCTTATTTCACAAAATTAGAGAATCGGTCAAATGCCCATAGCCTGCAATGCCCTTTCCCACGAACAGAAATGTCCACGAACAGGAATTCCAGTCCTGAAATTAACCTCGTCATGGAAACGTTCGCATATCATCAGTGGCACGATCGCGCGACTGCACGCGGAGAAGTTAAAGGGTCGGTACCCGTTACGACGCACATGGGTCATCCGATTCAAATGATGACGACTATGATGACGATGAAGAGCATCATGACGACGAGAATAAGAACTGCGAGAACTATTCTTTATCTCTGTTTCTCCCGTTAGCGTGTGCGGTATACTCTATCTGTCGCGTCTCGCGCGCTTCGTGTCCTCCTGTCAGTTGGCGTGGTGCGCTCGAACGAGCGACAAGTGCCTCGAGTCGTGCGCTCTGAACCTTCGCTTGTCCCATGAACAACTCGAGCAAAATGCGATAATTTCTGTCTCGTAGTCTGTTTCCAATTAACCTCGGGCTACACATTTTCCTCTGATTGTTTCCGTCAACTCGTGCTACAACACGGAGAAATATTCTCGAGTTTTTCGTTGCGACCATGATATCAACTTGTTATGCGCGGTAGTTTTGAATGATTATCTTGAAATATTCTTTTTGGTCTATTTTTGAAACGCTTTATATATGGAAGTTATCCGGTCAATCATACGTCGTATATAACCAAGGTTGATATCAAATTTCCGGCATCTTGTCGAATCTATCGGTAAATAGTTCGATAGTCGTCGAAAGCGTGTTGAGTTTGACAGTTTCGGAATCTCGAATGATTTAACAAAACTCGTGATTGGGAAATACAAATCTATCAAAGATCAGTAAGTACGAAACATGAATAGATATATAACATAATAGATATTAAGTATTTATATCAATTATTGTGTAGAATTCTTTGAGAATTCTTGTTAAAAATAGTTTTCTCTATTTCGTTTCTACTTTTCAATGTATTGAAAATGTAATTTTCAAGTGAAATATTTAAAAAACCTCAAATAAGAAAAAAGTTATCATAATTTTAAAAAATAAAAAGTCAGTTATTATGTTTTATTTATTATATTATATTATATTTTTTTTATCGAATATTATTATCGGATACATTATTTGTTTATCACAAAGTTAGGTTATGTTTTACCATAAGATTCTAATGCAAGAATGCATTATAAAAATTGACTATTTATTGTAAGGCATATGAAACAATTTTAAAATTTCATGGATCATTAAAAGATATCAATATGTATTAAATTTATTTTTAAATTAATTGATTTCTAATAATTTAAATATATTTTATGGATATCATATTTTTTATTTAATAAAAGACAAAAGTTTTATTTCTTAAAGTTGCTTTTCTTAAATTTCTTGACAAGTTTTAAATCATATCAGTCATTTGAAACATTTCGAAATTAAAATAATATAAATCTTTTAGATTCTTAATATATTTATTTAACAAGTTAGATTATTAAATTATCTTCGATTTTGTTAAAATTTATCATGTAAAAAGAAATACAGTAATTGATATAAATCTGCAAATATTCTAGATTTCTCGTTAATTTAAATAGGATGCAAACAATCTTTAGAAATAAAAGAAAATAATTATTGCAAAAAAAATTTTTTAGAGAATATTTTTTTCTCACAATAGTATATAGATCACAAAAAATTTTACCGAGATTGTTGGACAGTCTCATTTCGACGAGTCGATTAACTTGCTACCCACGTGAACGCATGCAGGGCAGTTCTTGCGTTGCGAAAGAAACAGATCGATTTTAAAGCTCGTTGAAACGTTCGTCTCTCTACCGAAGCAATCGAGCATACGAGTCGAGAGAACTGAACGCATACTTATAGCCGTTTTGCAATTCGATTCACCGGTGCGTGCACTCGCTGTCTCGAGAATAATACCCCATCTGGGCGAACCTCCGACATTTTATATTTTTTTAATTTTAAATTTACATCCCTCAACTCGCATCAAATCCATTAATTCTACTGTCCTCGTTCAATATCCCTTGTCATCGCAAATGGAAATTCCCGTTACAATGATTTCTTTTCTGCCCCGTCTTTGAAATATTTTTCTTTCATTTTTCTTTATATTTTCGATTCTTGATATTAATTTTCAAATATAACGAGTTTTATCATTTGGATAACATCATTGAAAGCAACACTTTCAATAAATTTGTAATTTTGTAAATTTAAATTTAAATTAAAATAAGGGAAATATTAAACATGGTTTTAAAGTTTTATTCTTTTAAATTTATTTTATAATAGTATTCAATAAAAAGAAACGGTATATATTTATATAATACCGATTAAGTTAGATTAAGTTTTGAAGTAATCTATTTTTTACACTATAAAAATTGTCATATTTTATTTTTATTCATCGAATTATTATTATATCCACTATTAAAAAATACAAACGAAATTTCTGATAAAAAGAATGATCGGAAATTAGATTTGTTAGTTATTGAGTTATTTAAGATTTCCTTAGTTATTGAAAAATTAGTTATTTCTGATTATTTGCGCAATAAGCGGTTCCAATTAAGATCAGTCAAGCAATGGACATTTAGGGAGACGAGTTGCGTTTTACAACAACGCATTTGGGCCACGGGAACGAGTTTTAATGTACATATTTCTCCTAATGTTTCCTTGTTCCCGGCAAATACAATGAACACCGTCGCTACGATACGATCTTTTCGTTTGAAGCTTCGGTGAAAGCGTACCACGAATTAAGTTTTATCCTGTAACTTGTCGAAGCTGAACGAAATTATTGCTCGTTAGATCGATACTTTCCAACCTAGCGTTATTCGATTTCTTTGTTACGTGCTCTTGCGGTCCTATAAATTGATCGATTTATCCCTCTTGATTCATATTTATTCACCGTCATCGGAATTATTCGCTTTCGAAAAATCTCTATTTCGATGATCCAATCTCACGTTGCGTTGTATTTCCATCGATGTGAGTTGGCGACTTGTGACCAGCGACACCTGTTGTCGTATCTTGTTACGTTTTGTGGTTGCCGGACGGAATTCGAACGAGCGACATAATAAAAAATTGTAATTGCAATTGAAAACAGTGCGCAGTGTGAATCGCTAATGTAACTGGATAATATTTGAGAGAAAGAATTGCAATAGCTAACAGAAAGTATTTGCACATTATTGTATTTATTATAGCATTTAGATATTAATTAATTGGGTCAATGTATATTATATTTCGTATCATTTAGTAGCACTTTCATATTATTATAAAAATGAAATCTGGAACAGGATAAGAAAATGCTTCATTGAAAATAAATAAAGATATATGTGCAAATACTTTCTATAACCACTGTATATTATTTATCGTTTAATACACTTCAAGTTATATCAAATATAAATTTTTTTATAAAAAATTAATTTTTTTAATATATATATATATATATATATATGTGCATGTAAAAATTATTTAAATTAAAAATCTTTTTTTAAACATTTTGAAGGCATCCTATATTATAAAAAATTCAGATATGATTGTATTATACTCACTCATAAAATAAATTTATGTAAATGTTTTCCATAGTTGTAAATCTTTCGTAATAATTCGTAATAAAAATTAAAGAATGTTGTGACAATCACGAAAATGACATTTGTCCAGTTAGATTGGCAATCCGTTATACCATAGTCTGTGTGATGTAAATGAGTTTGTTTGTGGTATGCCGCATCGACTTCCTTCAGTGTTGGTCGCGTAGGAATACATTATCTTTTATTACTCGACTCGACGAGTAGTTCTCTTCTCTCTGACTGCATTGTTTCCGCTGGAAAATCACGAGTACCCCCTTGATTGCGCACCTAGAATTTTCTCCTAGTTGATTTTCAAGCGCCTTTCGTCAAGTCGGTGACCTTTGAATTTCGCCTCCGGCTACCGACAGTTGAATGTAAACGAAAGCGGAAAAGGAACGAGGGAAAAAAAATGCTCGTTTGTGTCGCGAGCAACCCGATTGCTTCGGGAAATTCCTTAACTCTTTTTTACCAACAGTGACTATAGACATTCAACCGTTGAACATTCAATATAGCATACTATTTTATTTAGAGTTTCCCAAATGAGGATAGCAAAAATTCTATTTAAATTTTATTAAATATAAAAATACCATATATATTTGTAAATAATAATCGATTGACGCAATATTTAGAAATACAAAATTTAATTCATTATATTATTATATTATACAAAATTTAATTCATTGAAATTTTCTTTGAATAAAACAAATAATATACAATCAATTTTTATGAAAAAAAATATTTAAAAAATCCAAAATAGAATTTGATATATTTTTAAAATAAATATTACCATTGCAACGTTAGAATCTAAAATATCTTAATAATTTTATTTAAGAAATAATTAAATTTACTAAGAATAAGACTTCAAGATAAGATTTCAAGATACAAGGTTTAAAAAAATGGAAAAAATCCAATTCATAATCAAAATCAGATGACTGTTCCCTTAGCTTTTTCATCGATTATGATGGGAAGGGAGGGAGGAATCTCTTCCTGCTGCAGCGAAGGAACGTTAATATTTTCCACTTCCTTCCGGATTTGCGACCTTTCCCCAACTAAAGCTCATCCTAACTCGTTTACCAGCGGTAGTATGTATACTAAACACGCGGTTGGTACACATAGGCAGAGAACGTATCAGCTTCTAACCGTTTGCCTCTTTCTGCATTCACTTTACGCACGTGTTCACTCTTGAAGATGAGCAATTAACTGTCCTAGTGTTTGAAAACTTGTTAACTATATCATACCTCGTTTGCATATTTATTTCTATGTGTGTTGATTTCTAATAATACAAATGTTGGAAACTATATATTATTCAATAAATTATTATATAAATATTATTCAAAATCGAAATTAATTGATTAAATTATAAATATTATTAAAATGTAATTGAAATTTACATTAAATAGAGAATAAAACAGTTTTGTAAGGAAGAATTATTTTATTCTATCTAGTTTGATCTAATGGAAATTTGAATTGTTTATAAACTTCAGCCAATTTTTATATATCTATAACTTTTGTATTTGTTTTAACCTCGATTATTAAAAAATGTTTTACGTATTTACTTTTTTCGTATTTCTGTAGAGTTGAATAAATTTTATTATTAAATAATGGATAAATTCTTCAGAATTATTTAATATTAAAATAGAAATAAATTTGTAACATTAATTTCATTCTTTAATGGATCTAGGCTTAACCTATTTTCTAGAAATGAGGTTAATTCGGAATTATTGCTTTTTATCATCAGTTCGTTTACCTTTGAATTATGTAGACATTAGGGTAAAAGAAATCGAATGTTCAGATTAAAATATCGATTGCAATTCGAAGAGTAATGATAAGTGTTTAACGAGATTGTAGATTTACTTTCTACTGAATCTTTGATGAGTCAAGCAACAAGATACCGGTCAAGCCTGAAGTGATGTTATGTAATTCGATACTTCAACGAAGTCGATATAAACTTTTGGGCGATATAAACTATGTAAATAATGATACACCAATACAAATATATATTTGGCTCGAGTCCAACCAACTGAAACATAAATTCATGAATAAGAAAAAACAATTTTATTTGAAGAAAATTTATTTATTCTTTATGAATAAAGTGTCTGTATAAATGAAATTCGATGACTTTATTCAAAACATTTATATTTATAAATGATTTATATTTATAATTTATATTTATAAATGAAAAAAAACTAAGTTATCATTTATTTTATAAAGAAAATTTTTGACAATTTTAACTATTGTAATTTCTAATTTTAAACTAATTCCTATTTGAAATGTTTTTATATTGTGTTATTGGAAATATCAAATTATTGATCATTTATTAATAATTCACGATTATTTTTCCATATATCGTATATATTTGATATATTTTTACTTACTGAAGTTTACTTGCTGAAACATGATATGATTCACGAGAGAACAATTGCATAATTCGTCGTATTACGTATAGCCAGATCGAAACACGAATGTGAAATCATCAAGAAAAAAACTCATTGTGAATTTGTGGAAATGCAACATCAGACACATTGTTTTTCGCGGGAACATTGATAGTGGATTTCTAAGCTTCTTTTTATAGAACATGTCGTTGAATCGTGCACTCGACGGATCTGTTACGTTCGCATTTTTCATGCATCTCTGTGTAGAATGTTCGTTCACAGCTTGTCGCTTCAAAAAGATCGACGATAAAAGATGCCCTATAAAACGTGGTTACATAATGGTGACTCCCTAATCCCGTGCCCATTTCGTAAAGCTGTATATGCATCTATTGTCTTTAGATGTTCGATGAAAAAATATAATCGATCGAATGTGCATAGAAATTAGAGCTACCCATTGAAATTCATATTCGATCTTGAATTTTGTTATTTTCTCATCCACACACACACACATAATAATAAAACATAAGGTATAAAAATGTAAGAAATATATCAAAACTGAAAGATAATTGACGTTATTACATAATGAATTATAACGAAAGAAGATCAAATTATGAAAATGATCACGATTAATATTATTATTTTGGATCATAATTATCTATGCTGATTCATTTTTAATTTAAATTTTTAATGGTAAGATCTTAAAAAGTGATCAAAGAGTTGTAATATTTAATAACGTGATGAAACATCTAGTGGCGATTCTTCATACTTTCGTCCACTTTCACTCTCTTTTACCTCGTTCTAATCATCGAAACCAGTGTAGGTTTTATTTTTTTTTTTTTTTTTTTTTTTAAATAGGAAATGGTTCACTTCCGGTATAGCCTAGTTTCATCGATCGATAACTTTTTTGTTAATTAAACGGCTGCTACGTATTCCATCGCGCTAGAAAGGAATTTCAGTATTTAAAAATTGATGATCGAGCATTTCTCCGTTGGATAGTTTTCTCTTGAGCATGCTCACTATTCATCACTGATATCGGAAACGGAAGTTGGCGCGATAAGAGGAAACGGTAGATATCGTGTACTAAAAAATTGCTGGAATCATTTTAATACTGATTGCTGGAAATATATAATGGAATTTTGGAAAAGATTCAGAAATAATGGATTTTTATAATAAAAACAATATATTTAATAATGAAATAATAAAAGAAAAGAAAAAACAAAAAATCGAATTTTATCAAAATTTAATTGAATATTATTTCATTCGTTAATTATATTCCATTCATTCTTCATAACGTTCAAAGAAATACGACATTTTTTTATTTCCGAAAGTGTGAAAAATAAATAACGCTTGACAGATTTTATCATCGGTTGTACTCATTAAAATTGGTAATGAATAGTTGAGATTCGCAATAACAACGCTTATATCGCGGTGAAATCATCGATGACGAGTCACGAGAGAAACGCTTGTTAAAATATCTCGGCGAGAATTAGACTTTCGATTCTTTCTTCGATCTTTGGACTTACGATAGAAACCGTATACGCATGCGCGCGTAACTAAAGAAAAATTGTCATCCTCACATTCACGGCGATCGCTACATCTCTTTAGATCCAACTATCAATTTTCTTTTGTTCGTTCTCTTTCTTATTTTTGCATAAGATTATCTATTCTATGTTTTTTGATTGTTTACGATAGTATAAATAGTAATAAAATTGATACAATAATATAACAAGTTCGATAAAATTTTAATAAAACTTTTGATTGATATACGTATTATTGTCATCATAATATTAACATAAACATTGATTTATAATCAATAATTTGTAATCTAATATAATACTAATAAAATTAAACTTCCGATAGCACAAAATAACATACTCACGACAAGTGCACGAATCTTTAAACACGAAAATAACAGGAACGAACATAGTCGAAAAGACAGGTTATCTCTGTGGCCTCATTTTTCACAAAGCCGTCACGCTAGAAGCATTAATTTATCAAAACGAGGTAAAACCGACATGCTCTCATCGTCGAGGGTTCATCCAAAAAACGAGAACAATAGCTGTATCTAGTTCCTTCACAAAGGGAAGTTGAAGCTGCGCAGAAATTCCTATCTTTGCGATCTTTCTTGCTCGGGGCAATTTTTCTTACAACACTCGAAATTATCGGGAAAACTCAGCGGAAATTTCCGTCACGGAAAGCACGATTATACCCGTTACTGGAACATGAATTAGCATGCAACCGACTGAACATGCCTTTCCATGTGGAACGCGTGAAGAATGCGAATTCTTTTCTACCGATAACTGTAGCTGTTCCTCCGTTAATCAACTGTACGTGTTTTCAGGTGATCAATAACGGACTGAGGAGCGATACTGACAGCTGCGACGGTTTAACAAACGGTGAGTCACGCGTCATCGACGCATCTCCTCTTCCTTCTCTTTTCTTTTCCTTCGTTATCGTTTATAGCGATAGGGTCTTTACTCTCGTAAAGAACCCTAACTGGCTATAAAAAGCGGTGCGTTAGATCCGATCCAGGCATAGGAGCCGTCGGTAAGCTTTAGCTTCATTGACCGAATCCCGCAATGAAAAGACTGCCTCCCTATTGTACAAAGCTCTCTCTGCCGGTATCCCCAAATATCAATTGAACGAATGCTACTGTATACTATGTTGTGTATAATGTAACGTATAATGTCGAATTATAAATACAATGATTTAATTCACAATTGTTCGCGTTAAAGTATATATATTCGAAATTTTGAATAGATAAATTTTTTTTACTTATTTTCTAGATAATATATTTGACAAGTAGAATCCAAATATATTAATTTTAATCTCGGATATTATATTATAATTTTATAGGTTACTTCGGTCAATGATTACATTCATAATCCAATCAATGAGAAAAGTTTATTATTTTTAATGTCATGTACATATATAATGTATAATATGTATATGTTTAATTTTTTTCTATATCTAATAATGTTGATAAATAAATTGATTGTTACAAATAATAATAATTTCAGAAATAAATAATTAAAATAAGAAAAACTAAGGAATTAGAACAAAAAGCTATATTATTCTTTTTCTTTTAGTATTTTTTCGTTTTACTATTGTTTTTTTCTTTCATTATTATTTAATACAATAATATTTAAATCATCATTTATATGGAATGATAAAATAAAATTCTAGTAAAAATAGATCAAAAAGAAATATTTTTATAAAATTTTTACATTATAAAAAATTAAAAATAATATAAAATAATTTATCATCAAAAATTCATATTATTTTTAATAATTTTTCTAATCCTAATATAAAAAAAGAAAAATTAAAAAATTATATATTCAAAAATTTTTAAATTCTCATTAATTCTTCATTAAATAAATAAACATGAAAAAACATGAAATTCGAAATCCTATCTTATTCTTTACAGGCAATAACGATATAAAATAATAGCTAGCGAAAGATTAAGAGGAATTAAAAGCCCAATAATTCAAATATTTAAAGAAAACGATTTATTATTTCAATGTGAAATTATTCGTTTCACCGATTCTAGGGAGATTCCTTCAATGCTAAAGATGACTCCCAAGCATATACCGCGAGAAGAGCTCAAGCGTATAATACGGATAAATACTGTGTAAGTAGGAGAAACAAGGGTCAGGGTTTTGGCGGTTCGTGGTAAATCCGACGTATGGTTACGGCCCTGACTTTGCCCTTCGGTCATTATTGTCTGTCGGAGCGGTCGCCACATTTTCTCACGCTACTTCAGCTGCTTCTTATTCGCGGTGCAATGATCTCCCTTTCGTATATTGCCCGCACATCTGCCTCAAAATTACATCCTGACCGGGTCTGCATTTTTATTTTTCTCCCACTTTTCTCTCCCCTTCCACTTCTCTTCCATTGTCGAATCTCCAAAGATGCGTTCAATCAGCGAGGAAAGTATATTTACTTTCGTGATTCTGCGAATTGATCGATTATTCAGATACTTCTCGTCACTTAACTCTCGAACGAATCACTTTCGATCGAAAATTATCCGCATCACGTGCGATCCAGTTTATGAACGTTTTATACGCAGGATGCGATCGAAAGTAATATTTTTATTTTGGAATGTGATAAATTGATATTATTAAGATATTATTTTATATTTACAGCAAAAATTTTTTTGTGCAATAATTATACGTATTTATTTGAATTTGTCAAATTATAACTTTTTTTCTTTGATGAGTAATAACAAAGTTAACTTTTTCTTAAACTATTCTCGATTCCAGATCGGACAGAATATATAAATTCAGAATTATTTTACATCACAATTATTTATTGAATTTACAAATTACATTTTGTTTAATATTTCTTATCAATTACAAAGTTAATTTCTTATTCTCTTTTGAATGCTTTCGTTTTCGCAAAAAGTCAATTTAGCTCGAAAATAGGTCGAAAACGATCAATTCTTGCGCCACTTTCGCTACTAATCACTTTTCAAATGTATATTTCAATGTGTTTCTAATTGATCATTAGTTCAATGTCTGCCATAAGAAAGCCATCTCGCGGACGGAGTTTTAATGAAAAATCTAAAGAATCGCATCATTACCTGCTATCTTTTTAAGGACATTCGCTTCCTCTGGAATCTATATTTGCTTTCGATTTTCATTTCTTTAACCTATATATCGAATCAATTGATCATTTTTAATTCAAAATTAATTGATTGTAATGTGAATTAAAACAGAATTGGTTAAGTTACTTTTTGTTAACTTAACATGCTTGAAATAACTAAAACTACTTTATCGATGAAGTTTCTTATTGATTCGACTTGAAATATTTTTTCAAATATTCCTATGTTCGATTTTAATCGTCAATTAAATTGGCTTAATTAACTTGACTTTAAATCGTTTTATCGAAATAATTCGAGTAATTTGAAATTATCTCATTAATTTAAATCTATTATTTAACTTGATTTGAATATCCTTTCAACTTTCAAATTAAATTTAATAATTCCTTTAATTTTCTGATTAACTGAAAAACAATTATATGCTAATTTAATAATTAAAAATAAAAATTATATTAAATAATTGAAATTTTGCTGCATCAAATAATCATTATCATTTAAAATAAATTATTTTTCCTAAATTCGGGTAAGATCGTTTCCTTGTTGCTTCGTATTTCGAGGTTACTATAAATCTGTTGAAATACGGGATAAGTAGAGTGGGGCAGAACGATAAATCGGTTAAATTCGACTTTATTCGGGCAGAACCGTTTCCGCATTGAGAACTCGAACGTTTCTAACTTATACTTCCGGATTGTCGGTAATTGTATTATTTATATCCGCGTAATTATATAATTTTCGAAAGAAAATCGTTACATATCGATACAAATACATACATTATATATATAGAAATGAATTACGATTAATTGACGATTGGAAGAGATTGTCGACTGGAAAAAAAAAAAAAGAAAAAAAGAAAGAAAGAAAAACGATTAGAATTGAATAGAAAATGATTTTACAAAGTGTTCTTTACTTTCATTTCTTGACAGCTCTCGCTGAAACCGATTCCCGTGGTTTATGGTGTATGCGTGTCTCTCGGTGGCGACGCTTCGTGAGGAACTTAATTCAGCGAATCCGCAAAAGATATCTGCTCGTTACGAGCTCGAACGTGATGTGGCGGATTTTCACTCGTAAAATCGAGAATGATCCACTTCCCTTTTGATGCATGGCCATCGAGTGGCGAAACTTACAACTCTCTCGGTTCTTTCTAATCTAGATAAAAATAGGGTAAAATTGAGATCTGAGCGAATCAAATTGGTACCATTGTTTTTCTAAGATATGAGTTGCGATATAGCAACACGTGATATTAGATTCAACATATTATCTCTGGTAAAATGTTTTGAATTTATAAAATAATAAATGTAGGGAAAAAAAAAATTTTTTTATTTTTTTTTTTACATTATGAAGAAGGATATAGTGAGAGGCAAAAATTGGATATACAGCTAATAACTTTAATAAAAAGTATTTTTAATTAATATATAATTTAATGAAAATATTAATGCTATAATTTCAAAAAGCTTAAATAGTTTCTCTTTTGGCATTTCTCTTTTGATTGTAAAGAGAAAAATTCTATATTGTGCAAAACTCATTTATCTAATTATATAAAACGTGATGTACATTTTATTCAAATTCTTTAAATGTAATAACATTGAATTTCTAATAAATTAAGAAAATAATTATTAATAATATAAATTTATTTTTTATATTATAATTTATTATTATTTTTAATTTATAATTTATAAATTATAATTTAAAAGAGAGTTAGGTTAGATCAAATTAATTCTGTACTCTTATTTTATTGCTTGCTTTCTAATAACTTGTGCAATAGTAATCACAATTAGATCATAAATTATCTTTTATCATTTATCTTATTTTTTGAATTATATTCACTCTTATTTCCTTTAAAAAGTATAATAGAAAAGAAATAAAGAAGATTTCGAAACTAATATCATGATATCATTTGTTGAATAAAATTTAGTATATATTTGCATTTAACGAGTTTAAAGAAAAAATTGCATTGAAGGATAATAGATATGAATAATATTACAAAACCATATTTTTGTCGCATGCTCGGGTGCGAAAAGTGGTTGAATCACCGTAAAGTAGCAGATCTTCACAGCGATTAAATCGATAACGATCGAGAACCAGGTTTTGGGAATTCTCTAGGTCGTAACAAAAGAAAGTAACCGGAAGAAAGACACGAGTTCCAGTTGATTATAAATCACGCGAGGTATCTTTTTGACCTGCATTCTTTTCAACTGTTTCGAGGAATTGTAATTTTGAATAGAATTCCGAAGTTCCACGAACTTTTTTAAAGGAAGAAAGCTTATATAAACGTATAACGATTAGAAATTTAACTATATCGATTAAGTTATCGAAAAATATCGATAATATCGAAATTCGATATATTGATAATATCGTTACAACAAGTGAAATAACTTGAGCAAAACTTAATGTGATTAACAATAAATAATTAGTGAAAAATAAATTTTTAATCACATTTAAGTATATTTATATTTACGTTTTTATTTTATTTTTAATTACAATTGATGACTAAAATATTTATTAATGCGATTTATTAATTGATATAATTTTCATGTTTATTGTTCTGTATTTTCAACAAATTTTTCTATTAAAATAAATTTTTCTTATTTAACAATCATATGTTTAAAAAATTAGTACAATAATAAATATGATAAAAATTGTTTAAATAAATCGGTTAATAATTAATTAATCAATCGATTAAATTAAATCAATTTCAATTTTTTTGACGATTAAATTTTTGAATTATATATTTTGATTAATGAGTTTGATCAAAAATTAACGTCATCAATGGATCTATTAATAAATGTCATCAATTGTATTAACGATTCTTTGGCGAAATGATCAATTTGTGGAAAAAATAGTATATTTGAAATGATTACCTTTGGAATTGGAACAACGATGCTTTCTACAATAATTTCTACGACAACCGATGGACGTATCCACGTTAAACGATGAGATATTTACGATCATTTATTCGATCTAATATAGTATTCTCTACGTTCAATTAAAAAATTTGGTTTAATATGATAAGAGCGCATTGTTTACTTTACCTTGAAGGCATAAAAGATAGGTATATGGCGGTTGATGCCGCGTATTTTTCTATCCGATTAGCAGCTATGCGAAGCCTTACGCAAAAGTATATACAAGTTGCCTGTTTGATACGGTTTTCGCCCGGAAATACTTCAGTACAATCCGCGGCAATGTGCGAAGAGGTTTCCATCAGGGAGAGAATCGCTTTGTTGGAGGGTGAATAAAAAACTTGACCGCAGAGATCTACCGATTACCATTTTAGTTTTTCTTTCTTCACGATTAAATGGTTATCTCGAATCCACTATCCCTTTTTTCAAATTTTTTTCTAATTTTTTACTTGTAAAATTATTTACTTTTATTTTTTATTATTACTCGAAATTATGAAATTAATTTTCAAACATTTTTCTGCTGCTATTATTTAATCTTTCATAATATCTTTCATACATAAATTCGTTTTTCCGCTCGATGTAAAACATAGATCTAATGCTTTTCAAATATTTTCCATCTCTTTCGCATCTTTATTATCGTACGTTTCTGATTGGTTAGATATATTAGCGATACGGTAACATTATGTTCCATGAATATCCACCTAACTACAATCAATCTTCAAACATCTTTGCTATCATAAATTTATATTTATGTGATTTGTTCTTTTTTAGGACGAAAGATGGCACCAGTGTTGGGTGTACCACCTCCTCCACCACCTGCTCCTCACATGGGACCAGATGGATTGATCTTGCCGAGAAAACCGTATAATCCTTACCTTTCGTCCACGAATCACAAAGATCTTCGAAGGGAATTATTATTCAATCAGAAAGTGTAAGCTTCTTTTAATCTATATTTATGACATGGAATCTTTTAAGCATTGAATTATGTTAGCATAATTTTGTACATACGATAGAACATCTTTGTGACACGTTATATATGGTATCTGTGAATATTGATATATTATTATAGCATATCGAAAGATTCCAAAGAAGTGATAGATATATTTCATCTGCATTTTAAGAATATAATAAATAATTTATAACTGACTTACGTCATAATTTAAGCAAAAGTATTATTTTTATCCTTGACATGTCGCGAAGTACGAGCAATGAAATCTAAAGTCAAATATCCATGAGATAAATTAATGCAAATATTAACGCAAAATATAATTTTTAACATGTTCTTAAATTTCTTAAAATATATTATTAAAACAAAAATATTTTTTTTAATATTTAAATAATGATTTTTAGTTTTTTATTTTTTATTTGCATACATATATATGCATATATATATATATATGTGTATAATAATAGAAAAGAGACTCGCACTTCGCACGCCTATCATCGAGAAAATCGTTTCCTGTTAATATATTCCCTGTAATTCATTCCCAGTCACTTTTATGGTTTAAACAGGTCCGCTATTCAATTGAAAGGTTGTTCACGCGCATTTTTCTCATCGTAGCAATTTTCACGCGCAGCCCATAATCTTTGTCGGCGAGATACGTTCCCCGCATAATTAGCTAATCGATTTTCACTTTCTTCCAGTGGCAAAAACGTGCTAAATCAAAAAAGCGAGCTTCAACGAGCGCTCGAGAAACAGAGGGAAGCTGCCTCGAGGAGAGAAGCTGAAAGAAATCGAGAGGAGAACTACAAAGACGATCCCCGAACTGCTTTACAAAGAGCAATCGAGCAAAGGGCAAAGCATATTGAAATGGCAGTTAGTATCTTTTTCTATCTTTTCTATTTTTATTTTTATACAAAACGCTTTTCTTCTTTTTAATTAAATTTTTACATCTTTCTGATATTTCGATTTTTCAGCTGGAACAATCCCAACCGATGGAGCCACCGAGCAATCTTTTAATAACAGCGAGAGCAAAACTAAGACCGCGCGCAGATTCACAATGAAGTTATGTAAAAATAAAGAAAGAAAGAAAGATTGATTTGTGAAATACGATAAATTTAATATCGTATGGGTTAGCGATAATCGAAATATTACGTCGCAACTCTTGAGCCAAACTTTTTTTGATCATATTTTCTAATTTGACTATGTACATATACTACATTTACTCCGATAACAATTCATTAAAAACAAAATAAAGTTGTACAATTAATTAAAAATTATTGTGATGTGACGTGTTAAATATTAGAAAAACAGAAAATAAGAAAGAATAGAAAAAAAAGAATAGATTTTATCATCTATCATATTTTGATAGATTTATTGGTTTAAAGTATATATATTTAATTATAATGTGTGATACTTCAGTTGTGCGTTTTTCGCGTAAAAGTAGATAATTGCCTTATTCTTCCAAAGTTCTCAGAAAGCGCGAATATGCACATTAGATGATTTATTTCTTCTTCTAAACTAATTAGTCTCGTTAGATATTTTAACGAAGTCTAACGCTTACTTTTCATGAAATTCCATGAAAGTAATTTCCGTGAACTTGAAATAATATATATATATGTACTCATTTGTCGAACAAGGCCTTGTTAAATTTAGGGATTGCAGATTCAAATGTTATAAACGTAATAACAGATTAAGGCCGTAAATAAATCTCAGTAAAATTCAACTTACATGTATATCCATACGTGTCAATGATATAATACAGTATAATGCATTGCATCTTTGTTACGACGTTTAGTTATTGAAGGAGAAATAAAATTGCCGAACCTGGTGATTGAATCGGTTCGATATTTTGTTACGTGCTCTTTTTTCAGAGTTTTCTTATGTAAAAACTAATACCATTAGAATAAGCGATCAGTCATAAATAATATAGACGAGAATTTAAACAGATACTATGAACAAAATGTAATTGTTTGACGATAACTTATCATCGTGCCTGAATTTATACCAATTTAGACCTGAATACGAAGTACAGATATAATTTCATCGCAATAAACGCAGTAGTAGAATTGGTAGCCTGGGACCACCGTACATTTGTAATAACTATATATTAGCAGTTAAATGGAAAACATCTGATAGATTAATATAGCAGCATTTATTAAACTCTAGTGTTCATAATTCAGAAAAGAAATGAAATATATATTGTTGCACTATATTGTTTTAATCAATGTATTATAGAAACGTGATCGTACACTCGAATTTAGTAAGTTTTTCATTGATAATAATACATTAAAGTACATTTATCTTTACTGTTTTGAAAATATAATAAAAATAATTATAATATTTAAAAATTCAAAAATATAATAAAATTCTATGAAAAAAAACTTATAAATAAATAGATATATTATGTAAACATGTGAATTTTAATATTATTATTAAGTGTATTAAATTTTAATTTGTGTAAATTAATCATCATATTGGAACATTTAAAATACTAAATATATTTTATTCAATGTCAATAAGTTTTTTATTTTTATTAATTTGTAGGAAAATAACAAATATATTAAATAAAAAAAAATATTGCTTATAATATTGATTCAACTTGACAATTCGATATTTCATAAAAATATTTTGTCTTATCTATATTGGATTAAAAAATAAAATAAAAAAATATCTAATTTTCATTTTTTTTATATATTTTATAAGATTTCATCTTATCATGATTATAGTCTTTCTATCAATAAAAAGGAAACAATCAATAAAATGTTATTAGAATTGTATAATTAAATATAGCGTTATTAATAATTAACATTTATCATCGATGTGGCTTTACATAAATCAACTTGTACATTCTCAGATTGTGAATATAATGAGTATACGCAATTTAAAACAATAGACATTTCAGTAATCGTCTCCGCGAGAAATAACTTCTTTACATGTTGGGCGTAAAACAAGAGTATGCTCAAATTGAGCAGTGTAACATCCCTTGACATCAACTAAAGGTGGGTAAGCTTCTACTGCGCCTTTATCACATAAATCCTTCAAAGCCATTTGATATTTCGTGCAACCAACACGATCTAACCATCGTTTGCAGAAAGCCAAAGTACCTATAGTGAATACATTTTTTATAATTTATTTTTTAACAAATAAATCGAAATTATTTCGATATTTACCGAAATGTTTATTAATAACGTTGAGTAAAGATTTGCTACTTTGTAATCTTAATGGAACGAAACCGGCATCAAAGCTCTTCATATAATGAGAACAGTCTAAATCATCATGAACAATTCCTCTTCCAGTAGATCCAAAAGTTTCAATAGCATAAAATTCATTTTCTTCCATTCTGGTAGCTTCGCCACCTTTAACTATCGGTACAGTTTTTCCAGCATGGATACGATACGGAGCAATTGAATGACCATTAAGATTTCTTATAGATTTTACCTATATGTATTATAATTAATTCTTAATAATAATGATTTATGGTGACATTGAAAAATTATATGAAGAAATAACAAATATACCGGATAAGTTTTGCCATCTAATTCAATTTCATATGATTCCATAACTTCTTGAATTGCAGCACCAACATCGCATAGTTGAACATCAATACCAGCAGCTTTGATACCTGTATTTGTCGCATCACGAACAGCTTCTATGAGCTTATCATATTTTGGATTGAATGCCAATGTAAATGCACAATCAATAATTCGTCCATTAATATGTGTTCCAAAGTCAATTTTGGTGACATCATCATATTCTAAAACAGTTGGATCTCCAGCATTTGGAGTATAATGAGCTGCACAATGATTTCTTGAACAACCAGTTGGAAATGCTAATCCAGCTTTCAATCCATCTTCTCCTATTAACTTCCTAGCTGTATTTTCTAATTCATTGCAAATTTCTATCATTGTCATTCCAGGTTTCACCTAAATAAATTACATTCTTATATAAAATGTTTTATTTTTCTCTTTTTTATACTTATTTTGCTATTATCACATACCCATTTCATAATATGTTTTCTTGTTTGTCTATGAGCTTCAGCTGCTTGCCTTGCTTCATTATAAATATCATTATGCATTCTATCAAAAGCTCTTGCTTCTTCACTTGAAAAACGTTCTTTAGCTGTTCTATCATCTATTCCTGCAGCAGGTGGATGATCCATTATTTGCCCAATTGGAAAGTTTCCATCTGAAAATAATTCTGACACAGGAATAGTTGGTGGATCTGTTTGTTGTTTAGGACCTTTCCCACGTGATTTACGTTTCTTCTTTTTCTTTTTAATATCTTCTGTTTCTGCATCATTTTCTGTTGCCTCTATATCAACTTCTGTGTATAATATAACATGAATTAAATATTATATATTTAAATGATTTCCTTATATGCTTAAAATATAAACTTAAAAACAAATTACCTTCATCTACAGCATTATCATGTTTTGTTTTTTCTTCTTCTCCTTCTGGAACATCTGCACTAGCTTCACCAGCTCCTATAAAATTGTTTATAGGAAGTTATAAAAGTTCTAATTATACCATATTATATGCTGAATTCAAAAATTATTTATAAATAAAAACATTTTCAATATTATAATCTAATTTTGAAAATTTAATAGAATATTATATTTAATATATAAAAAATTTTTCATATATATAAAAGATAGACAAATAAATTAAATCAAAGCATTTTGCAAAACAAATCTTAGCCATAAAAAAAATGACAACAAGAAGTAAAAACTAATACAAAGTAATTTATTCACTGTGCCATACATAGTCATATAATAACAACTTACATATGTTCATCATTAATTATAATTGAACATATCAAAATTGCATCATAAAAATTGCAATGATAAAAATAATAATAATTATATATTATATACATATGCATTATTTTCATAAATGTAGATTCGGACAAACACATGATTAATCCTTGAACTTGCGTAAACGAGTATACACCCAAAAATACAATAAAATGACATACCAGCTTTCTTCTTCTTTTTCTTCTTTTTTTTCTTTTTAGACGCTTCTACTGCACCAGTTTCATCTTCTTCATCAACAATTTCATCTTTTTCTTCATTTACTAATTTTTCGGCGGATTTGCCGACTTCGTCCAATACGGCAGCCATTTTCAAGAGGAAGCCAAACAATGCTATATTAATCGTAAAGTGGCCAGCCGATAAAGTAGAAATAGCATTTACATACGTGATCTTCCTTTCAAATGCTAATAATAGCATAGATTAATACCGATAGTGTAAACAAAACTTTTTAATTTCTACTATTTAAAATAAAAAATTTATGAATTATATTCAATCAAATTATGATAAAACTTTTAATTTTTATTCAAAAAGAAATTATGAAATATAAAATGCAATGTAATAATTATATCTCACTTTTCAAAAAAACAATATGTACTATTGTAAATTGAATTTAATACTGATATACTATAGATATAATATAATATTATATAGATACTTTAAATTTAATATAGGAAAGAAAATATATATTAATATCAAATAAAAACTTTAAAAATATTATCGAGAGAGAATAGTTTTATAATTGTATGTACAAAGTATTACATAGAAATAGTGATTTAACAAAGTTTTGTTTTGTAACTTTTCTCATAACATTAACTTATGATTAAAAATAAAAATTCTTAATATAGGAATTTAATTTTTGACATGTATAGTCGATAGGTATATATATATAATTTAATAATAATAGTAATAATTTATCCTACAGAAGAAATAATTAAATCGGCAACGTCTGGATCTTGACACAGAACAGAAAGCTGCATCGTTACTTGATTATCCGACAATGCTAATCTTGCTCGTGCAAGAACTTCTTTTCCGCCTCTAAAAATACCACTTAGTAATAAATTATGTGCAGCAGCACCAGATTGTACTCGGTTGGTTCGATCTACGGCATCCAAGCCTAAAAATCCTGTAAGACTTTGAATTGCTCCTTCTAAACTGGTCACTGATGGACCCAAAGCAAAAGTTTCTTCTAGTTTCGCGTATCCTTTCGCAGCAGCTGCATCCCATGCAGCACCAAAATCTAATACTCTATTTCCAATTCCTCGAACTTGATCAGCCAAAGTTATTTCTAAATCTTCCAACTAAAAACCACATATTTTTTTTTAAATTATTAAATATTTTTTTCTTAAATAAGCAAATATTTAACATATAAAAACAAATAAATATTTAATATAAAATTATTAAGAATGTTCTTAATTTTGCTCAATAATAATAAAATTAAGTTTGGAAAAGAAATTTTAAATATATAACAAAAATACCATATATTCATCATTATATCCTTGATCAGCATCTGGAACTCCTGTTGCAGGATCACAATCACGAGCCATAAATCGCAAAGTTGTAGGAATAGTAGCAACACTAGCATGAATATCTTCCGGGTATCTTAATACTGTATATGTTGTGCCAAGTTCATTGTATGGTAAACGTGGACATGGGACTTCACACACAATTACATAGCTAAAAATATAAAAATATTGTATTTCGAAAAATATCATAAATATATGTGAATTATTACCCTTCAGGTGATTCGACAGCGACTCTCACATCTTCAAGTAATTGATCAGAAAGAGTATTTATACAATCGAATTGTAAAACGAGAAGATCAGTGAATGTATGTTTAATGCATTTAACATTATACTCTGTTTCTGATTCTGTCAATTCAAACACAGGTGATGATTTAAGTAGAGAAGAATCGCGAATAATCATTGTCAAATGTGGTATTTGTGATAATTTTTCCATGAAGCTTTCCTCTCGTGTTAATCGAGATTGTTGTTGTTTCACAGCAGTATGTACTTCTACTTGTGCTGGTTCTTCAATTGTTTGTGCTGGTGGAATCTATAAAAATTGATTCGTAATAAATTTGAATAATTAGATTAAAAATTTATATTTTTTAAAAATTTTTAATATTTTGATTAATTACTTGTGAGATATCAAATGGTTCATCCATTGATGTTTGCATATAATTTCGTAAAGCTCTTTCTAAACTAGGTACAGATAAAAGGGGAGGCTGTACTAAGGGTAAAACAGTTTGATCATTTTGTTGCTGTAAAATAGCACAATAATAAGCCGCACGATCACGGACTTCATCATCTGAATCCAATTGACAGCGTGATAAGAGAACCAACACATTTGGCAATAATGGTGAACATGCTGCGGCAAAACGTGCTAACGCAGTAACCGCTGCAGCACGAACACTGGCACTTTCCAAAATGACACGATTGTAAATAAAACGAATATATCGAGATGGCTGTTTTGAAGTTGGTCCTTCCTGACCAAGTAAATGAAGAATGCGAACAGCGAGTGAATTATGCTCGCAATCTTCAATAAATTCACAAAGATGAGCTAGACCAGCTTCCTTTGCCTCTGCATTTACTTCCATAACAGCTATTATTGTATCTGCAATTGCTGCCTTATATTCAAGTCCTCCTTCATCTCTTAGCATAGCAGAAAGAAAATTCATTAGAACTGCATGTTTTCGAGGGAATTTTTGACAGAGGGCCCTAATAGTTGGATAAAAAACTGCATAAAAATTTTTTTCTTTGTTTTATATATATAAAATTGTTAAAAAATTATATTATTACCTTATAGCTTGTACAACTACGACCTTAAACTCATCCGAAATTTCCGATACGAAAGTAGCGATTTGTTTCATTAGTCGATCTACTGAACTTTCTGCTCCAGTTTTTAATAGGGTAGTAATTGCTAATGTAGCAATAGATCTGTTTGAATCAGTAATTAAATTTTCTAAATCTAAATTGCATGCAGTAACTGCTGTTGGATGAGACATGGCAACTTTATTTAAAGTTCTAACAGCAGCAAATCTCAGAGCTGGTTTTTGAGATCCACAAAATAATTGAAGAACACTAATAGCAGGAGTTATTTCTTTTGTGCAACTTCTTCCAAGATTGATTAAAGCATGTGCTGCTTCATATACTACCATTTCTGATTTATGACGTAAACAAGATTCAATAAATCCTAACAGTTCTTCTCCTTTGTCAACTTCATCTAATAATTTACATGCCATTCTAATTAACATACATGCTGCATAAGGACTTTTTGGACTTGTTCTCATAAGCTTAGCAACTAACTTAATTACAGCATGTTTATCTGCTTTACGTGCTTGATACAAGACACCAAGAGCATGATATTGAACCATCACATTATTAGAATTTAATGCTTCTTGAGCTTCATTTGCCCATCTACGTGCAACATCTCCAGATACATTAGTCAAATGTAAAGTAGAAACTAAAGCTGCACTGGATACAGCAGCAGAACGATCTACAATAGCTTGTTTCATATAACGTTCAATAGCTGCTAACATCCCACCATCTGTAATGGTACATAATGCCCTTATTGCTGCAGCTCGATACAAATCTTCTTTTCCAGTCATATCCTTTGTCAAACTCGAAGTAACTATAATCACATCTTCTGCCAAAGAACTCAATTCTTTGATGCCTAGATAGACCAACCTTCTTAGGACAACATCTCTGGACTGGAATAACTTGGTCATAGCAAAAAATGCTTCTGTTGCTTCCATTGTACCCAATTGTTCTCCTTGATTTAATAGATACAAAATTTTCGTAAGAATGTGAGCACATTTTCTTGGATTAACTGGAGTATCGTTGAAAGTACGAGCTTCTTGGAGAACCGTCGTTTTCTCTAGATTTTGGAAAGGGTTTCCCCCACCTATTAACATAAAAATTAGCTAAGCAAGTGTCGAATGAAAGTCATTGTTTATGTATTACTTGTTCGAAAAGTGCGTATAAATTCATAATTGAAAAGAATAAAAATCAAGTTACGTGAAATAAAAGAATTCATTGGAGAAAAATTATCTTCCACGACGAGCAGTCGTTTAAATCTGTTTACAAGGAACTGTCACAAGAATAGGTCTGATTTGTTTAATTTTGTTTAGAAACTTAAGATAATGTGGATAATGGAACGATGATTATTTATGATTACCATCTTCTTCCTCTTTCTTATCGCGTTTAAAAGCATTCATCTTGTAAAACCACTGCCGGGAAACTGGAAAATGGAAGACACGTCACCTCAACTCCTTCACATAGGAACCATTGATATATCTTCCGCCATTTTGTAGCGGAAAGAAAACGAAACTAAACTTTTGACGTAGTATTGCAATTTTGAAGTAAGTATTATCTACTGCCAATAAAATTAAATCGAGAATTAGAAAAAAAATTAATTAAATAAAATAAAAATTTATAAATTGAATTAACAATTGTAATATTTTTTGCGATATATATAAAATATTTATAGAATGATAAATTTCAATAAATTACTTTTAAAATTAATATTTCATAAATTATAGTATTATAAATCATATATACATTAATAAATAATAAAATTAATTAAATATTAATAAAATATTAAAAATTATAACATTTAAATATTTTATATTTTATATTTTAAAATAGTCTCTTATTGGTACATCTACTTTTTCTTGCTGAATTATATTTATCAATTAATTAACTTTTGAAAATATGTTTTCAAAAGTACTCAATAGATGATCTTCATTCTTATTTTATTTTATATTGTTTTTGAAAAGATATCTTTGATACTCAAGAGATGGTGCTGATTTCATAATTTTTATCTGATATTATTCTTTTTTCATCTTACGACATATTTTATAATAAATTGTTTTTTTTCGTGTATGTAATTTTATGTTTATGAAATTTATGAAATTTAATTTCAATTCATTATCATTTTTATTAATAATAATTTATTAATTCAATATAATAATTTACAAAAAAATATCTTTTAAGTTTATTAATTTTAAAAATGTCTTAATATTTCTAATAAATACATTTTTGATTTTGTATTCTTTAATTATAAAGCTTATTTAATTATAAAATAATTAAAATAAATTTATTAATTTATTTTATATATATAATTTATTTTTAGACATTACTGTAGCAATAACATTACCATAATTGGCATATATTTTATTTGACACATTCAATTGTCTCAATTGTACATTTATAAATGTACTTTTGTACATTTTTTTAATTATAAATTTCTTCAATAATTTAATAATTTTAATTTAATAATTTAATAACTTTACTGAGGTATTCTGTTTCTAAGATATGCAAGAATTTCTTCTGTAGATTTCATTAGAATTGCTTGTCTAGGTTGTTTAAAACAATTTCCAGATAAAGATAGATTCCTATAAAAATTCAATAATATAAAATATTAAATATAATTTATTTATTTTTAATTTTACCTTAATTTTTATTTTTACCTTAGATTTTTTAAATTACCAAGTTCTGGTGGTATGTATCCAATATTATTATTAGCAAGATTTAATATTGTAAGTTTTTGTAATTTTTGTAGAGATAATATATCAATATTAGTAATTAAATTGTCATTTGCTATTAATATTTCTAGAGAATTCACATCATAAATTGATTCTGGTATTTCTTTATACCTGTATAACATATCAATAAATTTTAATAAGATTTTATGTTTATATAACTATATATTTTTCATTGATACATTGATATTATTATATATCTTACATATATATTATTAATATTATACATTATTAATAATATATGTTATTATACAATACTATATACAATTATAAGTAATACCTGTTAAATGAAATATTAAGTTCTTGTAAATATTTAAGCAAGCCAATGTTGGAAGGAAGTGATTCTAAATAATTTTTGCTTAAATCTAAAATTTGTAGATACTTATATTTTTCACAAATCCATTCTGGTATATGTGTTAGTTGATTAGATGTCAATTTTAAATCAGTAACTTTTGTAATTATATGTAATTCATCAGGTAATGTAGAGAAGTTATTTCTACTTAAATCCACAGTACCTACATCAGCTTTACATGCATTTTCCAAAACTTCTTGTGGTATTTCAGTAAGATTTTGTCCAGTCAAACTCAACAATTTTGTACTCTGCATGGTATATCTAAAATTCATATTATTTAGAAATAATTTACTATATTAATAATAAATATTCAAACAATTAAGTTTAAATAATTAATTTTTATATATCTATCTGGATAATTTATATACCTATCTGGATAAATATTTGTACTAGTATTTAATGTTACATATCTTTTGGAATCTAAGTTTGTACTTTTAAGATTCTGTTGTATATGTTTTAAAATTCGAGATGTACCACATCGTATTATATCTGTTCTAATATTTTTTACATCATTTCCATCAATCATAAGTTGTTTTATATTAGGCATTAAACCAATATATTCTGGAATTCTATAAAACAAAGAATATTATTTTGAAAATATTACATTATAACAGAATAATAATGAATAGAAAATAACATACAGAGTTATTTTGTTGTGTGATAAATCAAAAATTTCTAGATACACCAATTTTATTATTTCCTCTGGTATAGATTCAATTTGATTATTTCCTAATGTCAATGTTTTTAATTGCCCTACACCTTCTAAACAAGACATATCAATTTCCTATAAATTATATAAAATTTTATTATATATGTATAATTTTATTATATGTAAAATATTATTATTAATATAAATTATTACAGTATATAAATAAATATTTTTTATCAAAGATTATAGAATATATATTTTTATATTTATATAATTATATTAAATGCACAAAATATTTTTTTTATACATATAATTCAAACATATAAATTATTTATTTCTCTATAAATAATCACTATCATATATGCTTAAATTAGCATATAAGTACGTACAGTAATGTTATTATCAGCCAAATGTAGTATTCTTAATTGTATACAACCAGACATATCAGGAAATGTTGTTAATTTATTTGTTTGCAACATCACTGTTTCTACCTTCCTTAATTCACCCAGAGGTGGCAACATTTCCAAGTTATTATAACTTGCATTTAACTTTTGTAATGCTATTTTTAAAAAATATGTGTAGATTTTATTACATTTTTATGTCATAGAGGAAGAAACAGTGTGAAACTGTTTATTTGTTGAAGCTGATGTAATATGTTAAAAATATAATAAAAAAAAAAACAAATTAAATAAAACAAAGAGAAATATATGTTTATTTATTCTTTGTAAATTACTGTAAATCATACCTCTCATATTTGTTAAATCAGGTGGTAACTCTTTTAACATATTATGATTTATATCCAAAGAAATAAGTCGAACTAAATATCCCATTCCAATTGGTAATTCAGTCAAATTATTGTATGATAAGTCCTAAATATATGCAATATTTCAAGAGATTAATTATATAAAATTATTTTAAAAATATAAAAATGATTACCAAGTAAGTCAACATTATGAAATCACCAAATGCTGGATCAAGCTGTTTTATATTATTATTTTTTAAGCTTAATTGATGCAATTCAGTTAGTTTATAAAATTCATGTGGTAATTTTTCTAATTTATTATTTGATAAATTTAGTATTTCTAACTTTTTTAAATTTCCTATTTCAACTGGCAAATCTTCCAATATATTATTGTGCAACTATAAAAATTATAGAAATTTATTACATAATTTTTCATATGCAATTTTTTCATGAATAAAATTAAAACTATACTTACATATAATGTAGTTAATTCTGTCAAACATTCTACTTTTGAATCAATTGCCTTTAAACTGTTACAACTTAAGTCCAATATTTTGAGAGGTTCTTGTTCCCACCATCGTTCATTGTCATGAATATAATCAAGTTCAACATGTAAATTCCTTATTTCTTCTTCAGTTAAATCATTTATAGTCCATACTCTATTAGGTACTATAATAAGTTTCATTGATCATAATATGTTATATATTACATTAGTCTATGTATAACATAACACATAAAATATAATATGTTTACAAGAATGACTTACCTTAATGCATATATGTGATAATCTTGTAAGATAATCTTAAACATTGTTTGCTTTATTGCATTATTCACAATATCTAACATGCAAAGCTATGAATCAAAATGAAAAACACAGAGTTCATAACTAAAACTGAATTACATATTGAATGAAATAAAATTTAATATATACTATTTTTATTTTATTATAATTTAGATTACGTGCTTTGCTTGATAAATGAAAGTGCAAAAATAAAAAATATTTCAAAAATAAATAATTTTTATGTTTCCGAGAATAATGAAATTAAAAAATACAATGCAACTAAAAAGCATAAAGCTGATGTGTATATATTTATTAAATTAATGTAATTAATTTTTATGATATATATATATATATATATATATATATATGGATAATTTATGGATAAAATATATAAAATTCTTAATAAAATAATATTATATATATTTAATAAAAGTATAATATACTTATATTATAAATTATTTTAAATAAAAAAAAAATAATGATAAATTATAAAAATTGTAATGTAATATGAATATGAACAATCATGCATATTAATTTATTTATACTATAGCATTGTGATAGTAAGCATTTGAAAATGAAATTTAAATAATATTCATTTCATTTTGATATAATGCGAATACCCGTGAATAATCCTCTCGAAGAGAGATTTAAATTTCCATTTTTTCTAGCAGATATAATAATAACCTCTGACAATTCAGCATTATCGTCATTTTTTGTTCGTTTTTTAAATACTGCAGAATGATGAATCTTTTTCTTCATGTCACTCATATTGTACTTATTTCACGCATTGTTTATAAATTAATATCCTCGATACGGAATGATTTAATGATAAATGTTCCCCCACTTTGAATATGACATAAGACTATAAAAATATACACGATATATGATAATTATTTATATACATATCTAAAAAATAGTCAAATTAAGCAAAATAGTTGATTGAATTGATCAATTTTGGATTTATCATATATGTTATATTTATTTTATTTGAAATAATAATGAAAACAGAAATAAATACATGTCTTTTGATTAATTGATGCAGTAAAATTTTGATTACATATTCGAATATTATAACAATAATCATAATTATAAATAATTATTATTAATGAATAAACGAAACTAAAAAGTTTAATAATTATATAAAAAATATTTATAGGAACTTTATCATAAAATGTTGTCTTTATTTAAATGATATCATATGAGAGCATGGGGGCGGAATCGGCAGTTTCGATCCATTTATGTGGGAGTGTGGGAATAAGTGTAAAGTCGAAATAGTAGTTTCTTAATAATAAAAAAAAGATTTTTATTATAATCTAAACAGTACAAAAGTTTTAATTATTTAAAACGTTATAAAAACTTTTAAAACCGTAACCTTAAGTAATATACTCGATGCAATAAAACAATTTTTAAATTATTTTAAATCATTATTTTTAGAATATAATTTTTAAATATTAAAAATTTATTTTTAAATATTTAATTATTTAATAAAATATTAATTATCTGTTAATATGAATATGATTTCATTGAACTTTGTCATGTTAAAGAAATATATCCTTTTACTTATATTTATGCTGAGTCAAGTTAATAGTGAAGAAGATCATTTATATAGTGTACAGTATACTAAAGATAATTTTTCAACAGAAATTCAAAAGAAAAATCATCTTGTCATGTTTTATGCACCTTGGTATGTTTTTTTTTTATTTTTTTAAGAGATATATACTCATATATATTTATAAATTTATTGTATTAATAAATTTTTTATTTTGTTAGGTGTGGTCATTGTCAAAGACTGGAACCTATTTGGGAACAAATAGCTAAAATGTCATATAATGAAGATAGTAACGTAAAAATTGCTAAAGTAGATTGTACTACAGATAGTAATTTATGTGCAGAACATGATGTTACTGGTTATCCTACGTGTGTATGATATAAATTTATGAAATAAAATATTTATGATATCAATTGTATAATAACAATATAATTATTTATTTATAAAAATATAAAATGAACTTTAGCATTTTTAATTTTTAATTTTTAATTTTAGATTGAAATTCTTTAAAGCTGGAGAAGCTAAAGGTATTAAATTTAAAGGTACAAGAGACTTAATATCTTTAATATCTTTTCTTACTGATCATTTAGGTATTACTTTTGGGGTAATTATCAAAAACATTTTTATTATCTTATAGAACTTAATATTTAATTAATTGAAATTTAACTTTTTTAAATTTTCTAAATTAGAGTGAAAATATTATACCATCACCTCCTGAAGCAGTAAATGGTTTATTAGAATTAACAGAAGATAGTTTTGATAAACATGTATCTACTGGTTATCATTTTGTAAAATTTTATGCACCTTGGTGTGGCCATTGTCAAAAATTAGCTCCTACTTGGGAAGAATTAGCTAATAGTTTACGTAATGATAATTATGTTAGCATTTCTAAAGTGGATTGTACTCAGCATCGTAGTGTTTGTGGACAATTTGATATAAAAGGATATCCAACTCTGCTTTGGATTGAAGATGGAAAGAAGGTATAAGATTTAAATATTATTTTTATTTTTCTATTCTAAAATTTTCCTTTTTAAAGATTTAATTAATTAATTTCAATAATATTTGGTATATAGGTAGATAAATATACTGGACAACGTACTCATGAAGAATTAAAAGCTTATGTATCAAAAATGCTTGAAAAAGAAAATGACCAAATGGATACTAAGACTGATAATTCAGATAGTACAACTCATGCTGTACTTAGTTTAACTGGTGAAAGTTTTAAACATGGTATCGAAAACGGTATTTCGTTCGTTAAATTTTTCGCACCTTGGTGTGGGCATTGTAAACGTTTAGCGCCTATTTGGAAAGATCTGGGGAAGAAATTTTTGACAAATGAAAATGTGAAAATAGTCAAAGTAGATTGTACTCTTGATATAAGTAAAGAATTGTGTAATGAACAAGAAGTAGATGGTTTTCCAACATTATATTTATATCGTGACGGACTTAAAGTTTCTGAGTATAATGGTGCTCGAAATTTGGACGATCTTTACGAATTTATAATGACTTATGTACAGCCACATGATGAATTATAATTATATTTATTTTTTTTGTAATTTAATTTTAAAGCAATAATTTAAGCTGGATATAATTAAGTTTTGGATATAATAGCGTATGTAATATTTAATTTAATTATATATAAATGTAAGAAATATCGCATAAAAATTCTTAAATATCCAAATCATATATTTTTTGTTTTTATATTTTATATAAAAAATATTTTTGTGTACGAATCGTGTACTTCTAAGATATATGTATAAAATTCATGTTTGATGTGTTTTAATCAAGCATTAATCATTAAAAAATTTTGAATATAATAATTTTGTATATTATTATTGTATATATTAAATAGTCGTAGGATAAAATGAGCGTAACCATTGTCCGCGTTCTTTATCTAAATATAATGTTTTGCGTTTTACGATTATTTCTCGTTCAAGATCGCTTCTTGCTTTTGTTAAACCTGCTAAAGTTTCTTCGGCTACTTTTAATTCTGCCAGCATAGCTGATGTACGTTCATTAAGTAATTTCACCTCTTCTAACAAACTGAATGGAACATGTTAAAATAAATATGTTTTGTATAAAATCATATCAGCGTAATTATATATATATAGTGTATGATGATAATGTATTGATAAGATACTTACGCAAATTGAGGAGTATCACGACAACTTTCTACATTGCGTCGTTGTAATCTATTCGCTAATCGTGTTTGTGCTACTTTCATTACGCAATCCATTCCTCTCGTTGAATGACGAAGCTCCTCTATCTGTACCTCAGTGTTTGCAAGTTCGTGCAAACACTTAAAAAATTTTTATTTTTATAATACTATAATTCCACCTCATGAATTATGAAAGTTGAGAAAATTGAACTTACGCGAAGTAATTCTTTCTCTAATTGTAAACGAACATCTTCTGTAAGTTTAATCTTTTTACTTAAAACCAAATCTACACTAGTAGCTTGATTTCGAAGATCTTTAATAGCATTTTTATATATAGAGTCTAAAGTGGATCTTAAATTCACAGATCTTTGCCTGGCCGCTTCTGCTTCGGACAGAGTTTCTCGTGTGTAATGTTCATAACTCGCAGGCGATGATTGCCTAATGAAAAACAATTAATCGAATTTATACAATTTGCAAAATATAATTTAAATTTATATATATCATATAAATTATTTCAAAAATTAATTTTAATTATATACTCTGCTGGAACTCTTGTAGCTCCAAGCTTCCACATTATGATATGAGAATCATTTGTCAATTTTATGTTTTCAGCATCAATAGTATAACTGTCAGTTTTATCAGTCCAATCCATTTCCATCCTTGCTTTTGCAGTCTTTAATTCGGTTAGTTGCATTTCTATGTGTTCTCGAGTTCTAACAAGCAAATCACGTATCTCTGAACAAAGTGCTACCTCCTATAATAATTAATAATTAATAATAATAATAATGAGAAATATTAATTAATAATGACGAAGCGATATTAACTTTTGTAAGTTCTGTTTCAACTTCATCTCGAATAAGATCAGAATCCAATCGTCTAGATCGCAATTCTAAAAATTCACCGGCTATAGATTCTGGAACCGTGAGGAGCGACAAAGAATGTTTTACATGTCGATATTCAGATTGCAATAATTCTATTTCTTTTGTAATCTCAAGTATTAAATGTTCCAGTTCGGTTTTCCAACGATGTACTTCATTTGCACGATTTTTTAAATATTCCATTGATTCCAATTGTATTTTATCTGCTTCTTTGTAAGATCGCTCGACACATCTTTTTGCATTGCTTATAGCACGGCTATATTACAATATGTAATGATTTAATTATTATTGTATATTTAATTTAAAAAATTATTGAAATTTATTTACATACAGAGCTTCATTAATCTTTTCATTCGATTGTTTAAAAAATTTCAAGTTATTACTTCTCCACTGAGATTCTCCAGAGTTGGTTATAGAATATCGATCAGCGACTGGTCTGATTCCTGTTAAACCATCTTGAGAAGTGTATGTTACACGACCTGTTGCCCATGGACCGATCGGTTCCATTTGTTCTTCAGGTTGTACCGGAAGCTCGTTTCCAGGTTGAGGCAAATAAAGTGGTTCATCAACTTTGGTATAGTCCAATTGTGGACAAGGCTATTAGAAAAATTTAAAAAATAATTTAATATATTTCTGAAACTGAATTTATAAATATTTATGGTTAAAAGTTATTTAAAGTTAAAAGTTAAAAAAATTGTTATTTTAAATTTACCGTTTCCTTATCTCCACCAGCATCTTGATGATTATTCATATTAAATGTTTTTTCAATAAATTATTACGGAAAACTAAATTTAGTAGGGTTTTATTTATTACAATAACTTCTTATTTTTCAAACTGAATGAAAATAAATTTCGATTCTTATTACGAATGATTTTTTGTAACACAGTACATTACTATTTGCTTCAAGAGAATCAAGGAGACAAAATTTATTGATTTAATAATTCACAACAACGAAATATTTTTTCTTACTTAATAATTGTATATCTACCGCCAATGATTTAATAAAAATGATATAAGGTATCAATAGAATTGAAAAATAATTGAAGGCACATATATATAATTATAATGCACATATTTTTTATATTTATATTATAAATATTAATTTTTATGAATATTTCTATTAAAAAATACTTTGAAGTTTAAATTTATTAATTTAAATAATATAATTATTCAATTATTATTAAGAAAAAAATATTATAAAAATATATTTTCACAGTTGAATATATCTATATGAGATAATGATATAAATCAAGATATGATTACATCAAATTGTTCTCAAATCGCATCTCAAATAGCTAGTGTAACCTCATTCAAATCAAAAAAAAATCAAAAAATCAATCAAAAAAAGTTTTTATTAATAACTTTATAAACTTTTTTTATTAATTCTTTAAAAATGTAATACAAAAATATTTATTTACAAAAGAGATTATGAAAAGATAAATGAAGGATTGTTTAAAAATAAAAATATGTAAGTATAAATTTTTGTTACAAAATAAAATTATTTTTTATACATATTTTTAAATATTTAATTTAATTAATTTATATGAAAATAAATGATATATAATTAAAAAATTACTGAAAAATTACAGAAAAGTAAATGATATAGAATAATTAAATTTTATCTTATCAAGAGTTGTTTCAAATATAAATAGCTAGACATATGTTTATTCATTTATTGAAGACATTACATTCATGAAGATGAGTCGCAAAATTGATATTAAATATACTCAGGTAAATATATACTTTTTAATTTCAATATAATAATAATAATAGTAATATAATATAATATAATATAATAATAATAATAATAAAATAATAATATAATAATATATATATATTGAAATGAACTTGGCTAAAATAAAAATTTATATTAAAAAATTATACACATATAATGTATATATATAGTTATTTACATTTGCAATAATTGTATATTTTCAGTTATTTATTAATAATAACTTTGTGGATTCAGTAAGTGGTAAAAAGTTTTCTACTATAAATCCAGCTAATGGTACTGTTATTGTAGAAGTTTCTGAAGGTGATAAGGTATTATATTTTATTTTTATAAATTTTACATTACATTACAAAATTTTTTGTATTATTATTTAAAATATTTGTTTTGCTTTATATAGGCAGATGTAGATAAGGCAGTTGCAGCTGCAAAAGAAGCATTTAACAGAAAATCAAAATGGCGAACAATGGATGCATCTATTCGTGGAAATCTTATGAATAAAGTATATCAATATATAATTTTATATTTTATTTGTGAAGAAATTTATCTTCATATTTTTTTATTTAATTATTATAATATTTATATATATATAGTTTGCAGATCTTATTGCAAGAGATTTGGAATATATTGCAACTCTTGAAACTTTAGATAATGGAAAAACATATTCAGATGCCCTTTTTGATATAGAAGCAAGTATACAAACAATTCGTTATTATGCTGCATGGTGTGATAAAATCTTTGGAGATACTATTCCAGCAGGTCTGTTCGATATTTTTTAATAAAATTAGTAAATATTTCATGAATATTTATAAATAATAATATAATTTGTTATTTAGATGGAAAATTTATTTCACTTACCCGCAAAGAACCAATAGGTGTAGTGGGTCAAATTATTCCTTGGAATTATCCTTTTCTTATGTTAGCATGGAAATGGGGTCCCGCTTTAGCTACTGGATGTACTATTGTTTTGAAACCAGCTGAGCAAACTCCTTTAAGTGCACTTTATGCTGCAGCACTTACTAAAGAAGCTGGTTTTCCACCTGGTGTAATAAATGTTATTACTGGTTATGGTCCAACAGCTGGTGCTGCTATTGCTGAACATCCAGAAGTTAATAAGATTGCATTTACAGGATCTACAGAAGTATCTAATTTATGATATTGATTTATTCAACATTTATTCATATAAATAAAATTATATTAACATTTTATATTTTATTTATAGGTTGGTCATTTAATAATGGCAGCTTCTGCTAAAAGTAATCTTAAACGGGTTTCTCTTGAATTGGGTGGCAAAAGTCCTTTAGTTATTTTTGATGATGTTGACAGTATGTTGATAAAACATTTATTAAAATATTAACATATATGTAATCTATAATAAAGGAATTAATAAGAATATATAATTTCTAGTTAAAGAAGCAGCTGAAATTGCTTTCAATGCAATATTTGCTAATCACGGACAAAATTGTTGTGCTGGTTCACGTACGTTTGTACATGCTAAAATCTATGATCAGTTTGTTAATCATGCTAAACAATTAGCATCACAAAGAAAAGTCGGTGATCCTTTTAATTCTGAGATTCAACAAGGACCCCAAATTGATGAAGAAATGTTTCATAAAGTCTTAGGTTTAATTAAATCAGGAAAGGAAGAAGGAGCTGTATTGGAAACTGGGGGAGAACGTCATGGAAGTATTGGTTATTTCATTAAGGTATAATTTTCTGACCTAATATTTTTTATATTATTTAAATGAATTATTTAAATGTTTCTCTTAAATAATTATTTTAATTTAATTTAAAGCCAACTGTTTTTTCAAATGTAACTGATACTATGAGAATTGCAAAAGAAGAAATATTTGGACCTGTTCAATCTATTTTAAAATTTGAAACAATGGATGAAGTTATTGAACGTGCAAACAATACAAATTATGGCCTTGCTGCTGGAGTTCTTACTAAAAATATTGATAAAGCTTTGACATTCGCCCAAGCAGTGGAAGCTGGAAGTGTTTGGTAAATATTTTAATTTAAATTTTATATTTTTTGTATATATATATATATATATATATATATATACATATATAGAACTTCAGAAAATTTATATAAAAAAATTTATTTGAAGGATAAATTGTTATGATGCTATTACACCTCAAACTCCATTTGGTGGATTTAAACAATCAGGAATAGGTCGTGAACTGTAAGTTTATTATTATTTATTTATTATATAATAAAGAAATTTATAAAGAATTAATAAAAATATTTCTCTTTCTATTTTAGTGGTGCAGAAGGATTAAAGGAATATCTTGAAACTAAAACAATATCTATTAAAGTACCAAGTAATTAAAAAAGATATATATAGATACAATCATAATCTATATTACATGAAATTAAATTTATATTTTAAAAAAATTATTATATTATATATTCTTATAATTTCATGTACAAATATATATATATTTTTATTAAATTGTTAATAAAATAATATAATGGGTAAAAAATATAAATTTTTAATTGTATAATTTAAAAGATATATTTATTGAAGAAAGATATAATATGGATAAACTATCAATTGACTAGTACATCTATTAGTTTTATATTGTAATTTTATATTTAAATTAAATACAGTAAAATCTTTAACGTATATATCAAAATTTACACATTCTTGTACACAAGAAAATCTATTTAAGCATCATCTGGTGGAATTCCTAATTCTTCATCTGTCCAATCTGCTGGACATAATTCAGGAAAATGACCCTGAATATAAAAATATATAAATTACAAAATTGAATATAAAATACACAATATATTACAGAATATAAAATAACAAAATTGTATTTTTAAAAATATAAACTATTTTAAAGTAAATTTCTAAAATATATATAAACAATAATTATGATACTTACAATAATATGTTTGTATTCATACCAAAAATTCCAAAAAATCCACCACCACATTATTCCACCCAAAATTTCAGATACTATTACCCATGATGTTTGTGGTTTTGGTGTTGAGCGATAACAAAAACTAATAGAATATTTCGTAATTTAATATAATTAATTTTTATAGATATTAGAATAGGATGACATATTTTGGAGATATTTTTTTCATAATAGAATCATACATTTGATTAAATGTATTATATTCACTACATATGAATTATACAATATTTTTTATATATATAAAAATATTTTTGTATTTTTACGAGAACAAAAATTTAGAAAACTTTACAGTTTTATAGAAAAGTTTTTTACTGTACAAATCTAACCTCTTTCTAAAAAAAAGTTATATAATATATAAAAATATTTACCATGTACGAATTTGATTTAAATTTATTGTAGTCTGTTTCTTTGCATTTAAATAACGTACGTTTTTTAAAATTGCTGTACTACGCGATAACAACATTTTTTAACTCAAAACGATTTCTTGAATTAACTTTTATTACAAATGAAACGACCTCTATCATAGATAGAACAGAACTAACGATCAACATTATATATTTTGATAAACTGTTGCTATAAGTACACAAATGAAAATTATTAACATTAGCAATATATATATAATTATTTTTTTAACAATAATCAATATATATAATTAATTAAATAAATAATTTAATAGATAATGTAATTTCAAATAAAGTAATTTTCTTTTATTTTAGTAATTGTTAAAAGTCATTTATAATTTTGAATTATTAATCGTATTTATTATTAATCGTATTATTAATCGTATACTAATTGATTTCAGTATAATGAATGTAATCCAATATATATATTTTATATAGATATATTTCTTTTATTTTTATCTAAAATTATTTTTATAAAAATATATATATATGTATAAGTATTATTTGGATATAAATGGATGAAAGTTAAAAAACGATTGTAATTCTAATTATAAAATTATATATACAAATTAAGTATTTTTAAAAAATTGGAATCAAATTTATTTACTTTAAATAAAGATACAAAAAAATTACGTTTAATCGAAGAAATTTAAGATTTAAAAATTTTTTTTGTTCTCAATTATATATTTTATATTTTAAATTGTTATTATAATTTAAATAAAAAATAATTCAACAATACAAATTATTTTTTAAGATTTTCAATACGTAGAAATAAATTAATGTTTCAAATTTCCTATTCTTCACAATAATTTTATTAAAAGTATATTTTTTTATATTTATATGTAACGAATTTTCTTTCATCTGTCTTCTTTCGTGACGTATTCTTTTTTTTTTTTATGAGATTAATTTAAGACAACTTAACATCTGATGAAAGTCGTTCAAACACATTAACTGTGAGATATTCGCCATTACGGTCTGAAACGAGAGGGCTTCAAACAGCGAGGGGGTAGACTCCCAGTTGGATGATTCTCATTGGTCTATCGGAAAGTTTACGATTTGCGATCAACCATCTGGTTCTCGGTAGCAACCCCTAAAGAAATACACGTCATTGGTCCTCGTATCGTAACTTTTCTTCGACGTGTACCCTAATAAAAACTTTTATATTACCTATCGACCAATCGACTTATCTTTTCTCAACAAGAAATGCAACTAGCTTCTTCGTGAATTCGTTACTAATTGTGTATAAAATATTGTCTATGTACATATTTATAACGAATTATACAAGTTTTATTGCAATAATATATAATTTATTAATATTTTTGTTTTCTGTAAAAAATTACTGTAAAAAAAATATTGACTATATTTTTATGATAGATAAATATATTATATTCGTGAGAACAATTATTTGATATTTTCAATTATTTAAATTATTGCAATAATTATTGCAATAGATAATAATTTTAAAAAGTTAAGAGGATATTAATAAGATTTTTATTTTTATATAATTATAAATTAAATATTGAGATGGATGTTAATTGTGACGTATTCGTAAGAACAATTATTTCATATTTTTTAATTATTTAAATTGTAATGATACAATAATAAATAGTAATTTTAAAATTTCAAGTATTATACATTAAATATTTAATTAATTTATATTATTAATTCAATCGAATTAATATTACTTTTAAATTAAATTGAATTAAATTATATTAATATTTATAAATTATAATAATTTTATCTTCAGTATTATTATTCTATTCATTCCCATGCAATAAAAATCTCATATCAAGAATGAATTGTTCGTGTATTACGTGATACAGCATACCGATCGTCGATTCATAATTTTATCATCGTGACGATAGACCGGTGTTTACAGGCCTTCTCTTCGAGAAAGAGAACAGAATTTATTGATGATTCGTTGATGGGCTCGCAGCACGTTTTACGACACCACTTTGGAGGATTTTTATCTAGTCACCCGGTAGCTTTTATCATTTGAAAAACGCGCCGTTTGCTGTTTTTTCTTTATCGTTCAATAAACTTGAATTGTATTGCAAATTTCTGCCTACAGGGGAACTCGTCTTTTTCTTTATCTGTTGGAATGGTACCTATTCGCGCTGGTGATCCATTTGTAATATAGACTGTTAAATGTGGAAGAAATTTTATTAGATATTTCTTCATTTGTTTGGATAAGAGTGCAATAAATGATCAAACGATGGAAAGAGAAATCGAGTTTGTAAATTCAAATATTCATGAATGAGACGACGAAGAGTGAAGAACAAGTGAGGTTATATTTTACACCGTTGTAACTTTGTAAAAAAAAAAAAAGAAAAATATAGTAATCAGCTTAAATTAATTTTAAATCTCTATTTTCAGAGATTGGGTTCATTTTTCTCAAAGATGTTTACATTAATATAGAAAATAGAGAAGTAAAGATACTTTTTTTTTCACGAAAAATTTGAAAAATTCAATCTTTAAGTTGTAAAGATGCTGAATAATTTTAATTTAACTGAATTCATAATATATTTGTAGATTGAAAGTTCCTTCTTTACAATAATTGCTTAAAATTTTTTATATGATTCTTTTTTTCAAGTTATTGAATAACCTTTTTTTTTAAATTTTTATTTGATTTTAAATAGATTCTAAAGGAATTTTATTAAAAAATTTAATATCTTTTGCAGGTCAAATTATATCAATTTCAATATTGGGAGAAACTGAAGAAATTCAAAAGAAAGATATAAAAAATATTAATTCTGATAAAATAAATAAAATTATTCTAAACTTTAAAAAATTATGTAAAATAAAAAGTATGTAATCCTTGTAATCCTTATGTTCTCTCATGAATAATATCACGAAATCGTAAAATTATAATTGTTAATGTATTAAAAAAAATTGACAATTAGAAATAAAAAACTTGATAAATAAATTCAGATTACAATTCTAACAACAATATTTATTGATCTAAAAGATAAAATAATTGATCTATTTGTCACTATATGAGATGGGAAATTTTTTTTCATTTTAATTAGATTCTGAAAAAATAAAGAATTAAAAGAATTGAAAATAAAAAATAACTTTGAATAATTGATAAAAAAATTTCAGATATGTTAAAACTATATTTTGAATTAATAGGTTAATTGGTAAAAACGATTTAATTGAAGCAACGAATATTGAATTTTTGGATAAACATCGAAATATTATATTTTATTGTCGAAAAAAAAATGTGACGAATATTAAATAAGATATATAAAAATTTCATTGTAATTCTCATTTCAAGAATTCATATATTTACGAATTTTCATTTCAAACTTTTTGCAGAACATTATATAACATATAAGCCAACAATTTTGTTAAATAATTTTTATACAAATTTTAGAATTGTTACAATTTTTATGAGATTACCGATCAAAACACTAATCCAACTTATTTTTAATCAACATATTATGCGTTCATGCTCTTATGGTAATTTATTGTCAAAAAAAAGTATTATAGAATACAATATATAATTGAAACGAATTTCACGAATCAATCATTCACCATGACGATTCAAGCTTTTATTTCATTTTTTCTTTTCTAGGTTTCTAATGATATCAAAGGGAAATAACAGAACAAAAGAAAGCGAGCAAAAGAAATAAAGAAAAGTAATTAGAGAAAAAAATATGAAATTATATATCTCCTTAATACGATCATCAAATGAATAATATTTCTAGAATCTTTTTTTTTTTTTATCTAAAGTAAAGTCTTCTTTTATTCATCAAGTATATCTATTTCACATTTTATACGTTTCTTCTTATGAATCGATTATATTTACTATTCTACAATTTCTATAGCAAAATAGAAACTAATTAATTCATAAAATCGAGAATAATCGTAATTTATACAGAATTAAATTCAAGAATGAACAATTCTCTTTTCGTCAAATTTTCATTGCTTACAAATTTTAATTCGTTCATTCTACTTTGTTAAAATTAATTTTTAACAGCTCGCCTCATCTCTCGACTCGCAGATAAATTAACAAACATAAGTTTTCTTTTTTAATGGCCGACGTGAAAGATGAAAGGCTTTCTGCGTAACATCGACCTTCCTTCGTCATCTCGAGCACACCCTTCGCTATAGTTTCACCCTCTTTTCGTACCGCCCCTTCTATTCCCAGTGTGAGCGTTTCATCAAGGGTTATATCGAATGGCAGAGGGTGTAACCATGGATACGCGAGCAGCCATGTTGGTCCAGAGGCGTGAAAGGCACGCGGATGGAAAATTCGATAATTTCCACCCCGAAATGGCGAAGTTTCCTTGGAGGAAGAATTTTTAAATAATTTCTATTCCAGAATTTTTCTCCATCAAATATTTTTAAGATATTTAATTCGTAATTTAAAAGGAATACGTTTAAAGAAAAAAAGAAAAATTGAAAAACATAAAGTATGATGCAAGATCCATATCAAGGAATGGAGAAAGATTATTTATTTAAATTAAACACAGTTTATATTTGTATTATTGGAAAATAATCTTTCACTTATTTCCCTCGATTTATATTTATAACTCGATCTCAACACTTTAATCACGCACGATATCTATTGTAAAAATACGAGGATATTTACGAGGATAAGCGTGGATAAATGTTAGCACAACATGCGTCCAACTGAATCACGGAATCGAAGCAAACTGGTAGCGGAGAGAATCGAGGACGAAAACGAAGCCTGGAGAGAGAGAGAGAGAGAGAGAGAGAAAAAGGTTAAAAAAGGCAATAAAACGAAGGCGAAACCGTGGCTAAAAGTTTTTAGATATAACGCAGAGAAATAGGTAGAGGAGGTAGAGTATCAAGACGTGGAATTCCTTCGAGACGAAAGGATTTCAGATGAATGGACCAATGGGCCAAGAGTTATGCTTTTATTGCACCCATGTATGTATTATTTTCAAAAAATTGTTGAGAAAAGATGCAGCTGTCGAAAGAAGGAAACCAAGGGGAAAAATATTCGACGAAATATCGTGATTGCAAACTTGAGAATTTTTATTTCAAAATTTCTCCAAAAACTCGAATATTTGAATATTCCAAATTTATAATTATCCGCAATTTAATCGCAAAAGAAATAAAATAAAATAAAATTACGTTATCGTAGATAGATTAATTATATTCATAAATTAAATTTATGTAAAAACTATTTTCTCCAATTAACTTTCCCAAATTATTTATACAGCTAGATTAAAATATAAAACCATATTATTTTTTCTAAATGATACTTTCTTATGTAATTACCGTTCATTTTTAATTTGATTAACTGGATGAGTTATCGAATTGTTGCTCACCTTACTCACCAATTCTATTCTCTAAGAAATTAAAATGAAAATGAGGGAAAGAGGGAGGATAAGAGCAAGGTTGGAACGTAGAGTAGTTTATAACGGTCTCTTTTAACACGTTAATATCTTCTGTTCCCTTGGAAACGATCGCAGAAGCTCTCTTCTTCTCGAGCAGTAACGTCCGCCAATATGTCTCCCCTAAAAGCGTCAGGGTGGCGGCGGTTGCACGCTACCGATGAGGTAACAGCTGCTGAATCGTCAGTTGGTTCAACCAATCCGTCCGGATGACCGATAAAATTAACGTTCATTGTTCTTTACGAAACACCAATCGTCCTATACAATCGTAAAATTTCTCCTTTTAGAATCGAAATCCACGGTTCTTCTTCTCAAATAATCTCACGAATTATCTAAAAATAATTATTTATTTATAATTGTGATAAACATTATTAATGATTGGTAAGAAATTTTAATTGCTTTCTCTTGTCTTATTTTTGTGTTTTATTAAGAATATGGATGAAATCGAGATAATAGAATAAGTATATCTTCTCTTATTATCTTCATTACATTGGAGTTCTAGATAAAATTGAGGTAAGAAAGATGAAAAATTGTTTTTGATTGTTTTATAAAATAAAATCATTGTGCAATGATACGTAGGTATAATAATTTTTCTATTAAGATAATATTTCTAAAAAAAAAAGAAAAAAAAAAGATATTTTAATAAAGAAAGAAATAAATGAAATCCTAAGTGTCAAAATAATTGTAAATTTTCATCTCCTTTATGAAATTGTAATATGTGTAATAAAAAATAAAATTCTTTTAAAAATTAATTAATGAGAAATGTATTAAACTATAGAGCGATAGAAATTTCTTATCTAATAATAGACAAGAATTATAATTTTGCTTATAGTAATCCTAGTAATTTTATGAAACTAATGTTAATAAACCACATACGGTGAATATTTCACTTGAAATAAATTTTAATTATATTTAACAAAATTATGTTCTATTCTTAGAAAATTTTAACTGTAACAACAAAAAATTCTGTTTCCTCCATCATCATTTTATGCTTCTTTAAAATTTATAATGCATTACAATTTTTTCCACGGATTTTGTGTGATAAAAAATTTGAAAAATAATTTCAAATATAATAAAATATAATAACTTTTACAACTTTGATACAAATTATATTCGTTGTAAATTTAAAGTACGTCTGCCATTGAATTTTTTTCGCGCTTTAATGGCTCGCGACTGCGGTAATCAAGTTTAGAGATGTTGCCAAGGCAATTACTTTCACTCGTCTAAGAACATGGTTGTCCAGCCGGCCATCAATCATCGCTTCATAAATCTAGTGGTATCCCAGTGTATTCGACAAACCCACAAGAAAATCATAAACACAACACTAACGGAGATTAGTTTACATCGTGATCGCGGTTTTCTCCATTTTGTTTGTTAAAAAGCTGTTATTGTTATTTCTGATTTTTTTTTTTTCATATTATTTGTATTATTTTATGAGCCTTGTATGTACAAGAATCTTATACATGTAATGAAATATTATTTCTAATTATTTTATGTTTAAAAAAAATTTAATGTATTTCATATTTATTTATTTTGTATTTATGTTGCAATATGAATTATTGCAATTAACTTATATTCTTTTAATTTCAGGAAATGTCAAGCAATTTTTTTAATGCGTCGAAAAAAAGCCAAAGGGTTTGCGTGAACACATTCGAGTGAGTTTAATATTTTCAGTTCGTAAAATTTTATGGATGGTAATAACTGCCAACCCTTGGCGAATTTTACAGCTTTTCTTTGGATGAGCTTGAACAATGTGTTCTGAGAGCTTAATACTTAATATAACTTTGTTATAAAAAAATTGTCTAAAGTTGTAGTAATTTCTTATTAAATTGTTAATTTGTTTATTCATCTATTTCATACTTTAAAAATATTTAACATTTCAAGTGTGCAAAAAGTGTCTGTTGTTCATTTTTGTTATTGTCAGATTAATAATAGAAATTAAATTAATTATTTATTAAAGAAAAAGGTAACTCTATATATATATATATATATATATATATATATATATATGCAAATATTCTATTTGAAATTTAAGATATAAATTTAAAAATAAATTATTTTAAAAATATTGTTAAATGCATGTATGATGCATTATTTAACTTATTTCTAAAATACTGTACTTTAATATTATATATAGAAATATATCTATATATCATTATAGATTTATTATTATTATCATTATACTTGATGGTATGAAATGTAAAATAATTAGAAATCTGTATTATCAACTGTCTATATCATATCATAGAGAAAAAGGTTCAAAAAATTGCTGTAAGAGGGCAGACATATAAGTCTGACAAGTCTGTTACCTACGTTATCCACTATAGAATTCTTCAGAATCTTTCGAAGATATTTGAAAGTTGTCAGTTATAATAGTTTCAAATACTTAATTACGATTCAATAGACGTAATATTTATTGCATTTTATTTTCGAATTTTATTATCTATCAAGTAAGATCTTACACATCTATTATACATTTGTGAACTCTTCAAGAATTTTAAAATTAACGATTATCAATACATATTATTACTCTGTTCTATTCTAACCTTATATCGATACAAATGAAAGTATTTAACATAACTAATCAATTTACATTAATTGATACAAATAAAATACGAATATAACCAATTAATTTTCACTAAATGAAAAATAAAAAGAATCATTTTTCAAGATATAAATGACTAAATGTCTCATAGTGTATACAAGATATTTACCAATGTTCCGTGTAACGAAACGTCACATTCCAAGTCACAGAATGGTCAGAATGTTTGCTTTTCCTCGTTCGACGAATTTCACGAGCGTTGTTTTCACTCCGGGAAGTCGTGTATGGAAAAAAAGGCAGCAAGGCAAGCAGCTAAGGCTTGACCGAAAGGTACTGGCGACGGTGCTTTTAAAGCTGTACCGCGTGTTTGTTTGCGGCCCGTGTTAATTCGTCGTACAAATAACCGGCGACGGCCCTCGGACCACGAACGATTCGTAGCCGTTGCAAATGATCAGTTCCTCGCGGGCAATACGTGTAACTGCATTGCGTTTCACCGTTCCATCGCGTGATCTTTGAAAAAAGGCAAATGAATGCCTCTCGGTGTGCTGGGTGAAGTGATGTCTTAAGCAGTGGATGCTTCGTATCGAATACGCTAGTTGTTTGCGATGGATTATCGAGGTATTTTTTTCCTAACCTTTTTTTTTTTCTTTACCCATTATACCTTTGTCCATAGATTTTATTCAATTTCTATGAATTGAACACTCATGTTGAGATTTTTGTAAGTTTCGAAATATTCTAAATCTATGTACAGAGTAGGATATTGTTAGATATACTTAGTTATGTGTGAAATGTGACTAATCGCGACACCTGTTGTTATTGTCAGTGTATTATTGTGACCATATAAATGTCATAACGTATCCTTCCTTCTTCTTGCATGGATTATCGAATAGACTTTGTTCATTAATAATAAATGCAATAGTTAGAAACATTGTGTTCTGATAGTTAAATAATTGGAAATTTATTATCAATTTATTTTTTAAATATCTCAATCTATAACGATGAGACATGAGACTCTCGCTAATAATTGGATTGGAATCATTTGAAATTATTCCTAACCTCTTTTTTATACTAATATAAACTAAGTAGATATATATATATATATATATGTATATCTATATACTATATGTATATACTATATGTATATGTATATGTATATGTATATGCTTGTTACGTCACGAGATTCGTTTTAATTTGATCCAATCATTAGCCGCGAGATATATTTTCGAGACAAGTTTTATTAGATAGAGGACGCTTGTAATATGAATATATTCGAGAATAATATTTTCAAGAGTTATTTTTCATTATTGAGCGATACGTTTGCTGTGTTGTTAAAATTATTCTTGATTCAAAAGTTTCAAAAGTCATTCATGCAGTGTTCATTAATAAGCAATAATTATTTTCTCTCTGTTAATATCACAACGGCTTCCAAAAACGAAGTTCGTTCCGCAACGAAAATACATCGGATTATACGCAGCCATTATCCATCGAAACACACTTGAAATCGTGGAGAAGAACGAAACAAGTCAATACGTGTGGAGGTTTACGACGTCGGGGTTGGAAATCAACGAAGAGAACGGCCGCGTCGCAATAGGGAGACCACGTGAGCACGCTTGTTTTTATAATACACGTTAAATAACTTTACGAGGCCTCAAGTATCGTGGCAAATTGATTTCGTAACGACAATCACGGAATTAACGTACAATAAAAGTATCATGGTGGCAATTAAGCGGAGCACTTGCTTAACTGTGAACCATCACGCTTGGCTGTGGTTTCAGTCGTGCTCGGGAGTGTCGAATGAATGATACGCAAACAGTATTGGATCATTTTGAATCTGCCGGGACGATCCACTCGCTATGGCGTCAATTTTCTTCCCGACGTTTGGAGAAATCTTCTTTGAGAGTTGGCATCTTGCGTCTTTTTTGTGAGTTTAATATTATTTTATTATAGAATTAGAATTGAAAGTGATATTTTGTAATCTGATAATCTAAAAATCTATGTTAAATCTATTTAGACAAACCAAAGATTTTTATGTAAAAATCTTACATGGATTGATATTTGTCTAAAATTACATAACCTAAAAATTTTTACATTTAGATAAACTAAAAATTTTTACGTAAGAATCTTATACAATTATTTATATGATATTATCGAATAGTGAATTGTGAATTGTGATATTATCGAATTGTTTTGTTCTATGACAAATAACGATAAATTAAATTATAATAATAAACAAAAATTAAGAATATTATTTTTTATATTACACTAGGTACTATCTTCTTGAATTTTTGTGAATATCAAGAAATGTAATTTAATGGCAGGAAATTATGTAACTACTTTTACATGGAAATAACGAAGTACCGTGACGGAAGTAGATCAAAACGATGCTCCTCTTGTTCAAAAGCGGAATTTTGCACGCGCGTGCGATTGTGTATACAACTATTAAGTGCTTACATTTATGTCTCTCATAATTGGCTTCGTTAAATGAAGAGAGTGACTGAGGAATTAGCTTGCCGGTAATAACCCGGCTATTTATTAACACGTGAAACGAGACGCTATGGGTCGCGCGAACTAACATATCCGACACATGAGGTGAATGTCTTCTTTGTTTCCTTCAGATTTTTCTTGTTCTTGTTTTCTTATCGCTATACGTGAATAGTATTCTCCATTCTTGTTGTCTGTTTCTTCAGGTTAAAATTTCACTTTCTTCATTATAATATCTTATTTAATTTTTTTGATAAATATAAATATTTTTAATACTTTGCTTATCGTTATGAATATATGGATATATCTAATCTCCATTTTCTTTTATTTATTTCTTTGAATTAAAATTTCATTTTCTTCATCGTGTCTTTCTTATTCTCAGTTAAATTTTTATTTTTTAAAACAGGTAAATAAATATCTTTATTATTTAAAATTCCACATTTTTTTGTTATTTTCCAACAAGAAAATGATAAAATTTCAGTTTTTTCGGATATTTCAAAGTAGATATTAGATATTTAAGTAAGATATTTAAGTGGGAATCATAAATATAATATAGCGCATTTCATTTAAAAAGAAATTTGTCAGATTTATAACAGATTATTATACATATATTTAGGTGTATATCAGTTTTCTTAGGAAGGGTTTCAAAAAAACGAAAATATTTTCTTTCACAGTATATTGCGTCAGTTTCGTTTCGAATTTTCTCTAATTTTTTTTTTCTTTTTCAAAGGGTCGATCCTCGAGAAACATCTTGCTTGGTATCGTTTGTTATTTCGTTAAGGAAAAAACTGACCTGCTGGCCTACATTCCATCCTGTTTTCACTTCCTGTCGGTATAGAAGGATTTCACGAGTTAGGAAAAAAAGGATCCTCAAAGAACTCGAAGATTTCACTTTTCTCTTTGTCTTCAAATCGAAGATAATTTTGTTTTGAAAATTTAATGAATAATTAATGATAACAATAATAATGAAAAACATAACGAAACGAATAAAATTTAAAAGGGAAAAATAGGAAGAGATTCTCGTATGGTTTTCTTATATAGATAATTTTTGTATTTGACTTTAATAATTCTTCTTTATATTCTTTATATTTATATTCTTCTTTTGAACTTTTATATTCATATATAAGAAGCATAAAGAAAATATAGAGATAGAAAAGAAGAAGAAAATATATATATATATATAATTAATTACTACAACAACGATTATAACAAACAATTCCATAATGCTTTAATAAGTGAAGTTCAGTTCACTGTAAAAAAATTAAACGTCGACTTTAAGCATTCAAAAAATGTCTTTCAATCTCGAATGAGGGGCTCGACTTTGTCCAGCATCGACATTCCAGAAGCGAGGAATGCGCGTTGAATCCGTAAGAGGTTTAAAAAGAAAAAGTATGAAGGTGGGTTGGGGAAGAGGTTAGATTTACTATCAGATGGATTTCATTCCTCTGGAGGGGTTTCAGGCTTTCCAAGCAATCCTATTACCACAGTCAAATGTGATTTAGGATCTTGGCCTTACGCCGCTCACCATGAAACACCATGGGCGTTTCATATCTCCTCGGGACCAGATACCAACCGCGGTGCACCGGGTATTCTCTCTCTCCAACCAGCGGCCGCTATGGGCGTTTTCAGGACCGTAGAAGGGATTAAATTTTCAAAGCGAGCGCCGATTCCTCCCGGTTTCTGTACCGAGAGGAACCGGATAGGCTTTCGAGAAAATGGCGACCAGGTTACTGCCCATGGAACCAAAAATGATTGATTTTCGATTAAGAGAGAAATTATTATTTATGATCATCATCCCTATGGTAAAGTGGATAGTAAAAAAATGATCTATCCTGGATTCGATAGAAGGGAAGGAAGTTTTAATTTTTGATCTGATAATTTTCCTGGTAATAAAATCGTGAGACATATATTTGGAATACGATGAGAATAAATTATTCGTGATTTTAGATTACGACGGTAAAGATTTCTTCTTTTTTTTTTTTTTTTTTGAAATTAAATAAGGGAACAAGATTGACTCGAGAAAAATTTAAAAACTTTTGACTCGTTTTAATTTTCTTTTTTTAATTTAATCACAAACGATATTCTCTGTATAAGAAATATATAAATTTGTATAATGTAAATTTTTCTTTTTCTTTTTTACTTTTCACGCTTGATTTATAAAACTTAAAATTTCATCCACTTTATGTTTTTATCAATCAATTGACAAAAGAATTTTCTCCTGTTTTCTCCGCCGCTGTACAATCAAGGGGTCAAGTTGAATACAGAAAAAAACCATACGTTCAAGTTACGGCCCTGCACCCTTTATCTCGTTCCACGAGCGAAGCCAGGCCACGAAGAATCGGCGTGCACGAGGACCAAGCCTCGCTTATCCATATTCGCCATACCCGCTATTATGTAGACGATAATGGCCCCCGCATAAATATTCACGCTGGCGATGCCCATAAATGCTACCGCTGCATCCTACATATTGCCTCCGCTATACTCCGCTCACGAATACTATGCCTGCCTGCCTGCCTGCCTGCACGTGCATTGACGTTTCAAGCTCGCCGCTAATACGAGACGAGGATCAAGCGTTTGCTGATCAGGATCATCAATCAAACCATCATTGATTAGGTATATTCTCGTTTCTCGTTCACTTGTATATTTACGATGTTGACAATTTCTAACCTCTCTTTTTTCTTATGTTCGAAAATAATATATATATATATTTTTTTTTTAATCTAGGTCTAGGAGCGAGAAGAAACATGATTCATCGCGATTATAGATTCATTGTGTGGACGTTTATTACCGTACAGTTTTGGACCAACTCGTTAATGGATAGAAACGTGAATTTTTATCTCGATTTTATTTATTCGATGGTATTTTATCTCGAGGAAGATCTCTCTCTCTCTCTCTCTTCGATCTTGTAAAAGATTCTCCTCTCGATTTGTCCAACAAAATCTTGCGAATATTTTTTATGGAGCATTATTTTGCACGAATGGAAATCGTGTTATCTTCAACGAACGATCGATCCCTCGCCGGTTTTCGAATTTTATCCGATCTTCTTTCACGAATAATTGGCGGTTCAATGGTCGGAGTAGGACCCTCGAGGTCCACCACAGGATCCACTTACACAATTATCTGCTCGCGGGATCTCCTTGGCGGACAGTCGCTCATCGTTTTACTGCTCTCTCACCTTCTTCTTCTTCTTCTTCTTCTTCTTCTTCTTTTTCTTTGGATTCGTTTTTGAGCTGGCTTTTTAACGTTCTCGTCCATCTTGCTTCTTCTTCTTCTTCTTCTTCTTCTCTGGTGCACGTGAGAATTCTTCATTTTGTTTTCCATTTTGTTTAATTGTTGTAACCGATTCTTGTGAATTTTGTGCAAAAAATTGAAGAAATTTTTAATTATTTGTCATTCTATTTACACAGATATTGAATAATTTTACATCATTTAGCACTTTTTACAACTATTCTTACGGTGATTTTTATCCACTTTTGGACTACGAGATAACATCATTAAGGATGAAGAGTTGACAAAGTATCGTGGAAAGTTCAAGAATTATGCTACAAAACGTTATTTGATCATTCCTGGTATTTACCACCGCTGAACCAAGTAGTAAGTAAGAAAATATTTTTCAAATGCATCCCCATATCTTATACCCATCGTGATATATCTCATCATAAAAAGGTATAAATATTTCAAAGTAAGAATCGTCCGTGAGAAAGAAGGCCATGTGTGCGTCTTCCTGCCTGCCGCCACTTTTGAAGTCCTTCTCCTCCTTTGGAAAAAAAAAAAAAAAGAAAAAAAGAAGAAGAAGAATGAAAAAAAGGAAACGAAACAGATCTTGGTCGCCACACACACAAATTCTACTGGATAAAGTAGAACTCGCCACTCCTACGGGAATAAGAGGGAATAAGAGGGAATAAGAGGCGAAAGAAAGAAGTCGAAATCCCACCCACTTCTGGTCGGTCCTTTCCAGTCGCCATCACGAATAAATTCGAAACCAGTTCCCACAAGAGGACCCACGAGTCGCTCTTGTCGGGTGTGTCACGTCGTTTTAATGCTCGTTTCACTGGAACCGTGTCCCCCGGAACACAGAAATAAGACCGTTAAAAAGGGCCCCTTATCTGTTGCTCGAAAAAAAAAAAAAAAAAATTCCACTCGAGCAAGGATCCACTTTGACGAGGATTGCGTGATTGAATTTTTATTTATTTATTTTTTTTTCCTTCTTTTTTTTTTTTTTTTTCCCCCCTCGCCTCGAAATTATGGAAACTGTTAATGGCCACTAAGCTTGATAGAGAGGGAACGAGTTATTTTATAATTGAACGGGAAAATATTTATATATTGCCTGTTAATTTTCATAATTCCATTACTTATTTCAATTTCAAATTTTGATTTGTTAAAAATTGTTAATCTTTTGTAAATATTTGCCCGTTTACGTAATATTTGTTCAGCGATATATTTGCTTAGTGATCGTAAAGAGGAAAATTTTTTTTAGGCAAATACATTTTACGTAGTCCTGCCATATTATTCCTCGTAGACTTTTGAAAGAAGTTTATTCGTCGTTGGAGAGGAATTAAAATTTTAGAAATGGTTCGTTTTTCTCCTATAATTATATTACTTAAAATTTTCAAACCTCTTTGTTAATTTTTACCAATTTATTTTAAACACTAGCAAACTACAAAAAAGTAATTTGATTAATCTGATTGTTTGATCTCTAGATTCTCGTATTGAAAAATTTTTCATTATTTTTCTTATTATCGTAAAACAAGGAATTTGTTTAGAGTGAAAATAAACTTTTTTCTTCTCTCTCTCTCTCTCTCTCTCTTTCTCTCTCTTGTTTAGTACCATTGATTGGAAAATAATAAATAAATATGGCAAAATAATTACCATACCGATATTTAATAATGCAGATATTCATAAATATGAATGTTCACATTTAAAAGGACTTTAATAGCCAAAAGATGAAAATAACTGTAAGAGAATGTTAATAACCTTAACGCGGATGTTATTCGTTGTTATTCTTCGCTCGAACGTTTCCATTTTTATTTGTTGCACGTATGATACATGTTGGCCAGTTTGAGATTCCGTAGAGGGATTCGATTCTCGCACGATCCCTCCATGAAATGGAGTTCACAGTCGTAAATACGTATGCAAATATACCGAGGCTGTTACAGTGGCCGTTGTAAACCGGTATAGTCATCGATAAACGTTTCGAGCCGTTGTCACGTGGCGTAGAGATTCAGATTCTTACTTTTTTTTTTTTTTCTTCTTTTTCATAAAACAACGTTGTTCAACGATTTCAAAATAATTTTCTTTAACTTTATTTAACTTGCAAAAATTTATATTAATCATTTTCCAAGGGAACGTTAAATACAAAAAGGATTTTTGAGGTTAACTCGGAAGCAAGACCGTTCGACGGTAAAGTAGGTAGCCGAAAATTTATACAATCATCTGTTATATCTAGATCGATATATATACGTTAATTATTTATTGATATGATTTAAAATCACGTGAAAATAATGTGCATAATAAATAATAGTAGATAATCGAAAATTTATATAATCATCGTTTATATCTAGATCGATATATAACGATGATTATCGTTTATGATTTAAAATCACGTGCATAGAAAATTTATATTTTATTATATTTTATATATATATATATATAAAAGACACGAAATATCCAAAAACAGAGGAAGGATTGCAGAGGGATTTGATTTTCCCGGAAGAGGAAAACGGTTGCGGCGAAAATGATTCATGAAGAAGCTATTCATACCGAACCCTTTATTTACCACCATATTTGAGAGAGCGGGTGAAACTATCTCGACCACCGGGAAAAATGGGCGAAACGACCGACAAAAAGGGAACGAGGAAACGTTCCTTTGAAACGAGGGGAAGGAAAAGAAGAGAAAAAAAGAAAAAAGAAAAAGGAAAAAAAAAGCTTTTCACTGACCAGACCAGAACGTAATCCCTACCAATAAACTAATTAAGGCCATCGGCTTTCGACTACCTACTTTACTCTCGAACGGTCTTGCTTCCGGGTTAACCTCAAAAATCGTACCCTTTTTCTATTTATCCCTTGGAAAATGATCAATATTATAAAATTCTTCTTCATTGAGGGTTGGATAATTCTTTCTAGAAATTACGATTACTCGAGCACGGAATAATTTTTCATACGAAAATCACGAAATTCACTTCTTTAAGAAACAATAAGAAAAAAACAAAAAAATATTCGAAAGAAGCTTCAAAGAGTATATAATATTCCGTATACCAAATATATTCCATGCTTTATGCTCTTTAGGTTCGAAGCAAAGAAGGAGCGACCTGGAGAGGAAAAAAAAAAAAAAAAAAGAAAAAGAAAAATAGAAACTCGAGTTTTCTCCCGAGTGAAATCGGTTACTGGCGTGGTGGTGGTTAACCGATGGGTCGATCGAGGAAGGGTGGTAGTGAGCCCCAGTAGGTTGCGGGCAAAGAAACGAAACTCGTGCGAAAAACATTGGTTCCGATTGGTGAGAGCCTCGTCTCCCGTTTCCGCGCGAAAATAGACAGATTTTTGAATCGCTGGCCGGAACGAAAAGGTTATAAGTGAGACATCACATATAAGGAGGAGGAGGTGATTTGGACGTGGACCTAGATACGCGTGTGCGTGTGTGTATGTGTGTGTGTGAACATACGTGCGGAAGATCCAGAAGAGTGGCGAGGTTTAAAAGGATTTACGACGACAACAAAAATAATCGTTGGAGAGGGAGTCATCCGGTTGCTGGATGACCGCTCGAACGGTCACCGTGTGTCTCTATTGCCCATCAAACGACCAGTCGAACGAGCCAACCGCCTCGAATCGACTTCCTTGTGAAACGATACTCGGTTTGTCGTTACTCGGTGGTGATTTAAAAAGGAGAAGGGTTGTTGCGTTACAAGTCTCGGAAAGAATCGAGCTTGACCAAGGCAGCAACGCGCCGATATTTAAAATTTGCTCGAACGAATCGATGCTTTGGAGCGAGCGTTAAAGCCAGCGTTTACATTGCTGTTCTTCCTAATTTTTTATATTTCTTTTTTTTCCCCATTTCTTCCAATGCTTGCCGTAGTAAAGCCGTATTATTTGTATTCATCCGATTGTTCGCATTCGTGAGGAAATTATGAAAAAAAAAAAAGAAAATGGACGAGCGTAAAGCCACGTTTACAATTGTCTTGATCTTTTGAGCTGCTTGCGAATGTTTGTGCTAAGTAAATTGTTGTGTTATTTGAACTTATTTCTCGTGGGGAAATTATGAAAAAAATGGATGAGCGTAAGGCCACGTTTACGTTGTCGATCTTTTGTCCCTTTTCTTTCGATACTTATTTGAGATACTTAAATTATTCAAAGTCGTGGGAAAATTGTGAAAAAAAATGGATGTAAAGTCACGTTTACATTGTCGATCTTTCTTTTTCCCGTTTCTTTGAGATATTTGTCAATGTTTGTGCAGCAAAGTGTTATTTAAATTATTCGAAGTCGTGGGAAAATTATGAAAAAAAATGGATGTAAAGTCACGTTTACATTATCGATCTTTCGTCTCTTTTTCCCGTTTCTTTGAGATACTTGTCAATATTTGTGCAACAAAGTGTTATTTAAATTATTCGAAGTTGTGGAAAAATTATGAAAAAAAAAAATGGATGAGCATAAAGCCACGTTTACATTGTCGATCTTTTGTTCCTTTTTTTTCTATATTTATTTGAGATACTTGCCAATTTTTTTTATAGTAAAGCCGCATTTGCATTGATCGATTTTTCTGTTATTTAAATTATTCGAAGTCGTAAGAAAATTATGAAAAAAAATGGATAAGCGTAAAGCTATGTTTACATTGTCGATCTTTTGTCTTTTTTTGTCTTTTGTTCCTTTTCCCCGTTTCTTTGAGATATTTGCCAATGTTTGTGCATCAAAGTGTTATTTAAATTATTCGAAGTCGTGAGAAAATTATGAAAAAAAAAATGGATAAGCTTAAAGCCACGTTTACATTGTCGACTTTTTGTATCTTTTTTTCCATTTCTTTGAGATACTTATCAATGTTTGTGTTATTTAAATTATTCGAAGTCGTGGAAAAATTATAAAGAAATGGATGAGCACAAAGCTCTGTTTTTTTGAGATACTTGCTACTGTTTGTGCAATAAAATGTTATTTAAATTATTCGAAGTCGTAGAAAAATTATAAAAAAATGGATGAGCATTAAGCCACGTTTACATTGTCGATCTTTTGTCCCTTTTTTTTCTATACTTATTTGAGATACTTGCCAATTTTTTTTATAGTAAAGCCGCATTTGCATTGATCGATTTTTCTGTCATTTAAATTATTCGAAGTCGTGGAAAAATTATAAAAAAATGGATGACCATTAAAGCCACGTTTACATTGTCGATCTTTTATCCCTTTTTTTTCTATACTTATTTGAGATACTTGCCAATTTTTTTTTTTTTAATAAAGCCGCATTTACAATTTCCGTGAGGAAATTATTAAAAAGAAAATGGACGAGCGTGAATCCACTTTATATTCAAAATATTTTACTCGATTGAAATTTTTACACTCGCGATTTTTCCAAAAACCACGAAACATTCGTATACGGATCATTAGCATCGCATTTAACATTTCGATTCGAGTTGTCGTCATGTAAAAATATATCTTTATTATAATTTTTCCCGAATCATTCCTCTCCATAAATATATAATCCAAAATATTTAAACACGCATCAAAAATCGAGCGACCATCCATTTCCTTTTCTTTCTTTCTTTTTTTCTTTTTTTTTTTTTTTATACTCTAAAGAAGGAAACGGTTCTCGGATACGGGACAAAGCTCCCCCCTTCCTCCGCTTTTACCGCGTTATCCACGGTGGAGGACAGTTAAAACGAAGATTGCCCTGGGAGAATCAGCACTCGAGGAGATGTTGCCGCATTTCAACCCCTTGAACACCCCATCCCTCCCCCCCGCTCGCGTCACGAGGATCGCAAAATCGAGGAAACGACGGCCATGATTGCTCGTCCGCGAATATTTTATCATCGCGTTAACCTCCGCCTTATCCACGATCGATTTTTTATCGTTCCACGGAGAAGATCGAATGTCTCGTCGTATCGTGCGTTCCGTGCAAGTGATGGTCGCCGATTTTTCGATGATTTCTTTCTTTTTTTTTTTCTTTTTTTTTTTTTTTTTTTTTTTAGGAAAAGAACGTGGTTTCGATATTACGAATATTACGAAATTCTTCATCGTATTTAAAATTCTGTGTCCTCTAATTTTTTGTTCAAAATTTTTAGAAATAAAGGAAATGAGATTATATTATTTAATTATTATATTTACGCTCATTTTCATTTTTTTTTTCTAATTTTTTCTTCAAAATTTTTAGAAATAAAGGAAATGAGATTATATTATTTATATATTTACGTTCATTTTCATTTTTTCTCTCTTTTTCCTCTAATTTTCTGTTGAAAATTTTTAAAAATGAAGGAAATGAGATTATATTATTTATATATTTACGTTCATTTTCATTTTTTCTCTCTTTTTCCTCTAATTTTCTGTTGAAAATTTTTAGAAATAAAGGAAATGAGATTATATTATTTAATTATTATATTTACGCTCATTTTCATTTTTTTTTTCTAATTTTTTGTTCAAAATTTTTAGAAATAAAGGAAATGAGATTATATTATTTAATTATTATATTTATGCTCATTTTCATTTTTTCTCTCTTTTTCTGTTGAAAATTTTTAGAAATAAAGGAAATGAGATTATATTATTTATATATTTGCGCTCATTTTCGTTTTTTCTCTCTTTTTCCTCTAATTTTCTGTTGAAAATTTTTAGAAAGAAAGGAAATGAGATTATAAGTATATTATTTATACATTTACGCTCATTTTCATTTTTTCTTTTCTTTTATAATCTCCCTACTGCGAATAGTTTAAATAACTATTGGAAATGACTATAAATATTTAAAAATTATTTCAAAATAATTAATTTATCATTCTTTTTTCTTAAACTTTTAAAAACCTAATAAATTAACCTATAAATAATGAAATTTAATATTTAAATACAAAATTTTAAAAACTTTTTAATCTTTTCAATGTAATAGAAATATTTTAAATAAACTAAAATTTTAAATCTAAAAATACTTTCCAGTACTTTTACTATTTATTTCAACTTATAAATGAAATTGACGGACTTGTACACTTTTTAGAACTAAACTCTTCAGTTAGTTAAAGAAATTACTTTAATTTAATTTTAAATTCTCTTTCAAATTTATATAATTAAAATAAATTAATTCAAAAATTTTGAAATTGTAGAAATCGAGGAGATTCTGGCAAAGGGAAAATCGTGGCTTTGTGCGTTTCTAATATCCGCAATGTGGGGCTAGATTTCACCCTCTTTCGTTCTCGAGGATACGAATCTCTCCCTTGAATCTTCCATTTTCTTATCGATTTCTCGAAGATATCAAATAGATCCTTTCTCTACTTTTAGAATTGTTTGCAGAGTGACTCGAGAAAATTTCTATCCCCTTCGATTCTCTTTGAACAATTTCACAATTCCTTTTATATACAAATATATGGAATCTCTCGAGGGCAACGAGATTATTTAATCCCCCTCGTGAATTATTTAATAATATCCTGCCCCTCCTTTCCCCCTCCACGAGTGGAAAGTTTTTCGATTTCGAGAAATCTTGGAAAGTTTTTCGAAAAAGGTTTCGAGAGACTTGAAATCTCGGGAGAAAGGGATAAAATTATATAATAATAAAAATGTACAAACTTAAATTAAATAAGTAAAAAATAATAGTAAATATTCAATTATATAAAATTTAACTAAAAATTAAAAAAAATAAAAACTTAAATAAATTTATTTCTTTTAAAAGAAATAATATATTAAATAAAGCTTCTAACTTTGTAAAAGATCTATTAAAAAATCTATATTTCTTTATCTTCAAATAATTCATTTATATATAGTTTAAAAAAAAACATTATATTTTCAATATAAAATTAATTACATAAATTTATAAATAAATTCATTTATATAACAAGCTAATAAAAGCTAATAGGTTCATACGATTCTATCGATTATAATATATCGATATAAAAATTATAATATATTATAATAAAATTATATAATATATTATATATCGATATAAAAATTAAAAATTTTTATATAAAGAGAATTTTTATTTAAAATCGACAAGAGAGGGAAGAGAAGTTGACGATTTCGAGAAATCTTTTCAATTTTGCCACAAGTTTTATTCACCGATAATATTGCACAAACGAGAAAGATATGATTTTTCGGCAAACGAGCGCTCTCTCTCGAAATCGGGAAACGGATCTCTGGACGGACAGGGCCATCCTAATTGGCCATCCCCTGTCCCCAAGGGAGGATAACGTGTTATACACAACTAATAAAAACGGTGCGTCGAAGCACTAATAAACCCAGCTCGTTAATGGTATCGCTAATAGAATCGTTTCGTATGAAATAGGCGGGTTGAAATAGGCGCCATCTTCCTCTCGATAAGACGCAAGCCAAATAATCCCCCCTTCCACTCCTCCGTTCCTTCGCCTCCTCTGTATCATCCAATTTATACAACTATGCACTTTGCAAGCACAAAGTTGACGATTTCGAGATATCTTTTCAATTTTTCCCCCTCCTTTCCCCTTTTCTAAATTTTTCTTGGAAAATTTGACAATTTTTCTTGGAAAGTTTTTCGAAAAAAAATTTCCAAAGATGGCTTCGAATCTCGAGAGAAAAAGATAAAATTGGAGAGTTTAAAATCAACAAGAGGAGAGGAATCGAGATTTCGAGAAATCTTTTCAATTTTTCCCCCTCCTTTCCCCTTTCCTAAATTTTTCTTGGAAAATTTGACAATTTTTCTTGAAAAGTTTTTCGAAAAAAAATTTCCAAAGATGGCTTCGAATCTCGAGAGATAAAATTGAAAGTTTTAAAATCGATAAGAGGAGAGGAATTGAGATTTCTTGGAAATCTTGAAAATTGAGAAATCTTTGAAAGTTTTTCGAAAAAAAATTTCCAAAGATGGCTTCGAATCTCGAGGGAAAAGGATAAAATTGGAAGCTTTAAAATCGACAAGAGGAGAAGAATCGAGATTTCGAGAAATCTTTTTAATTTTTCCCCCTCCTTTTCCCCCTCTTTCCTAAATTTTTCTTGGAAAATTTGAAAATTTTTCTTGAAAAGTTTTTCGAAAAAAAATTTCCAAAGATGGAATTCGAATCTCGAGAGATAAAATTGAAAGCTTTAAAATCGATAAGAGTGGAGGCCCTAAATGCAAAGTTTTTTGAAAAAAAATTTCCAAAGATGGCTTCGAATCTCGGGAAAAAGAGATAAAATTGGAGAGTTTAAAATCGACAAGAGGAGAAGAATCGAGATTTCGAGAAATCTTTTTAATTTTTCCCCCTCCTTTTCCCTTTCCTAAATTTTTCTTGGAAAATTTGACAATTTTTCTTGAAAAGTTTTTCGAAAAAAAATTTCCAAAGATGGCTTCGAATCTCGAGAGATAAAATTGGAAGCTTTAAAATCGATAAGAGGAGAGGAATTGAGATTTCTTGGAAATCTTGAAAATTGAGAAATCTTTGAAAGTTTTTCGAAAAAAAGTTTCCAAAGATGGCTTCGAATCTCGAGAGATAAAATTGGAAGCTTTAAAATCGACAAGAGGAGAGGAATCGAGATTTCGAGAAATCTTTTTAATTTTTCTCCCTCCTTTCCTCTTTCCTAAATTTTTCTTGGAAAATTTGAAAATTTTTCTTGAAAAGTTTTTCGAAAAAAAATTTCCAAAGATGGCTTCGAATCTCGAGAGAAAAGGATAAAATTGGAGGCTTTAAAATCGATAAGAGTGGAGGCCCTAAATGCAAAGTTTTTCGAAAAAAAATTTCCAAAGATGGCTTCGAATCTCGAGAGAAAGGGATAAAATTGAAGGCTTTAAAATCGACAAGAGTGGAGGCAAGATGTTACGGCGGTGGTTAAGCTGTTGTTGTTGTTGTTACTATTATTATTATTATTATTGCAAGCTCTCCCCTCAGTGGCGTGTACCTCGCCACGGCAATGATTCCAATGGTTTTTTACGCCCTGCACACTGGGCAACGTCTGTAGGTAGTCGAGGAAGTGGACTGAGAGGAGAGAGAGAGAGAGAGAGAAAAAGGAAAAGAAAAAAATCTGTGGCGAGAGGAACAGGATGGACTTACGAGGGAATACGAAAATACAGGGCGAGAGGGGAGAGAAAGAAATGGAAGCGGATGTGGCGTGAGCAAGTTGGAGGACAGGGGAAGGCTTTATTTTATTTTAATGGCGCCGTAAGCCAGCCAGAGCCTCCGTTGGCCCTGCGTTCGTCCAACTTCTTGCCTTCGACATCACTATATATATATATATGTATACTATATATATATATATATATTTATTCATGAAACGTTTCCCTTACTCGATTTCCATCCCTTTTCCTCCCCAATGGAGTATATGGAACTGTTCGTCCCTCTTTAATTAAGTCTTTTCAATCTCTAACCTCTGTCTATCGTTGAACAAACTTTCTTCTCCAGGCAAATAAAATAAAAAGCAACGAGCTCGGTATCGTTGTATTCCTTTCTTCTTAAAAGTAAAATTTGTGGATCGATCCCCAAAAGAATTTCTGAAAATCAGTTACGCTCACCGATTCTGTTGCAGAATCCTTCTCTTTCGTGTCCTTTGTCACGGGATATTTTTAATAAGAGCTGCTTCCTTGGAACGTATATCGTATATCTTCTTATCCCTCCCCCCTCGTTCACGAACGAGATCCAGTCCGCCCTCGCGTCCACCCCGCCTTTACAATTCACGGCCATCGAGTGCATCGTCTTCTTGCCTCTCTCGAGTTGGAGTTGAGAAGAAAAAGGGGGAGGAAGGGAAGAGAGGTGTCCCATAAAGCAACGATTAATTGAAAATCTACCCGAGTTCGAGGACGAAACGAGGATAAAACGAAGGACAACGAGTTAAACCTTTTGGAACACTCTGCTTCCTTTCTTCTTTCTTTTCTTCAAAAATTGCGCGTGATCTTATCTAAGTCGGGAGAAATGGAAAAATTTTTATCTGGAAGGAAGGGAAGAGAAATTCTTTCTCGCGAGACCTGTTATGTATTTCTGAAGGAAATCTGTTGTAAATCTGTAGTACAGGTAATTTCAATATTTCGAAAATTTGTCGAAATTATACGTGAGAATGAGAGGGATGGGTGGATCGAGAGTTTCAGTGAGCGCTTTATGGGATCTTAAACAAGCTATGAAAAAGGTATACAGCGAGTACTAGATAATCTAATGGAGTATAGTCTCGTGATAAACCGTAAGGTTATTACCGTAACCTCGGTTGATTCGCGATACCTCGGAAATCAATCGAAGTTTTCCACTTATGTGATCACTCGTTCTCGTCTTATTTGGCAACGAGAGTACATATATATATATATTCTTTTATCCACCTTCTTCTCGTTAGTATTATTAATATTATTAATATAGTATATATATATATATTCTTCTTCTTGTTAATATTATTAATATATATATTCACATTCTTATCCACCTTTTTCTTGTTAATATTATTAATATTAATATTAATATATACATATACATTCTTATTCACTTTCTTCTTGTTAATATTATTAATATATATATTCACATTCTTATTCACCTTTTTCTTGTTAATATTATTAATATTAATAGTAATATACATATATACATTCTTATTCTCTTTCTTCTTGTTAATATTATAAATATATATACATATATATACACTCTTATCCACTTTCTTCTTGTTAATATTATTAATATATAGTATATAATATTCACATTCTTATCCACCTTTTTCTTGTTAATATTCACTTTCTTCTTATTATATATATTATTATTAATAATATTAATATACATATATACATTCTTATTCATTTTCTTCTTATTAATGTTATTAATATATATATACACATTCTTATCCCTTTTTCTTGTTAATATTATTAATATTAATATTAATATATACATATACATTCTTATTCACTTTCTTCTTATTAATATTATTAATATATATATACACATTTTTATCCACTTTTTTCTTGTTTATATTATTAATATTAATATTAATATATACACATACATTCTTATTCTCTTTCTTCTTGTTAATATTATAAATATATATACATATATATACACTCTTATCCACTTTCTTCTTGTTAATATTATTAATATATAGTATATAATATTCACATTCTTATCCATCTTTTTCTTGTTAATATTATTAATATTAATATTAATATATATATATACATTCTTATTCACTTTCTTCTTGTTATATATATTGTTATTAATAATATTAATATATACATTCTTATTCATTTTCTTCTTATTAATATTATTAATATATATATACACACTTTTATCCACCTTTTTCTTGTTAATATTATTAATATATATATTTACATTCTTATCCACTTTTTTCTTGTGAATATTATTAATATTAATATTAATATATGTATATATATTACATTGCATATATATACATTCTTATTCATTTTCTTCTTGTTAATATTATTAATATTAATATTAATATATATATATATATATATACACACACATTTTTATCCACCTTTTTCTTGTTAATATTATTAATATTAANAGGAAAAATTAATTTTCCCTCGAGGACGAGGATCCTCTCGAGGATCCTGTAGAGGGGGAGGAATTCTTTTCCTGCCCTGCGAGCAGCCGGATAAATTCAAACTATTACACCGAAACGGCTCTATTCCCCCGTCTCCCTCCCCTCCTCCCCCTTCCCCCCTCTCCCCCCTTCTCCCCCCGTAGGTAGGGGTTGACGTGTCGTTATTTATGCTCGGCGGCTCTCAATCCGGCCTTCGACGACAGCCAGAGCGGCATAAATCCCCCATCGCCCTTCTCCCCCCCGCCTCTCCGCCATCATTGGCTGCATTCACCCCTAGCTCTCCTCCCCTTTCTCCCAGCCATGTTGCAGGGAGGGGAGGGGTGAGAAGGGGGGAAGGGAAGGAGAAGGCAAGGGAAGAGAAATCGAAACTCTCTACGCCTCCGCCTCGACGACCGCAACGACCTCGTGGTGGCAACCGACGATCGTCTCTCCGCGGTTCACCCTTCTCTCTCTCAGAGAGAGAGAGAGAGAGAGAGAGTTTTCGATATTGATCCGGTTGTTCATATATCGAACAAATTTGGGATGGGAATCGATCGTGTTTTTCTTTCGTATATTTCGGATGTAATATGAATATATATATAGGGATGTGGTGGTCGAGGAAATTAAATTACGATATTAGTATTGGAGAAGAGGAAAAATCGAGAATTTTTGTTTTCTTCTTTTTTAAGATTCGAAGGAAGCAACGTTCCTTTCTCTCGTTAAAAATGTGCTTTCGGATCGGTTGCAATTATCGATAATTATTCAACTGGTGATCGAGTCGGCGCAAATTCGCCAATCCAAATCTTCTTTCTTCGAGAGTTTTTTCGGTTTTCTCGAAATCGAAGGAAGCATTTGGAGACTTTCGATGCGAGACGCGGCGGTGGAACCCGGTGAAATTTTCATTGTTCAGAGATGTTCCCTAAGAGGCGAGCTAAAGCTCTCCTCTTTATATTGGGTGCGAATGATATTCGCAGTTTGTATATACCGACCGAGGACGATAAAAAAGTTTACACGCCGATTTATGGCAACTGGCCCCTGGAATTATCGCCGCTCATTAACCCGTTAAACGTCGTCGTTCCGTTCGTGTGTTCGAGAAACGGCGGGAAAAGGAGCCGTTTCCGCCTTCCTAAACGGTTCCATCTTCGAAAGGGGAGGCGTAAGGGAGCATTTCTCGAAACGTTTTTCGATCGAATTTTTGTACAATTGAACAGAGAAAGAGATGAGAGAAGACGTTTCTTTTTATTTTATATTTTTGATAATAAAAGATGGTGAAAATTTTTGTACATTTGAACAGAGAAAGAAAGAGAAAAGAAAGGAGAAGAGACAGAGACACAGAGAGAGAGAGAGAGAGAGAGGGAGTCGTTTCTTTTCATTTTATATTTTTGATGATGAAAGATGGTGAAAAACAAGAAACTGTTTGGAATATTATTCTTTGAATTCTACTTTTCTAAATTAAATCGTTCTTGTCAAAAGCGTTGATCAGGGTTTCGTTTAACTTTCAATCCTCGGTTTCTGGTCAATCCTAGCTTTGGAGGCAAGCTTCGAACTCGATTCCTTTTGGATGTGCAGAGACAGATTAACGTGTGAGGTATTTCTTAACTTCAAATTCGCGGAGATCGAGTTGATTCCAAATTTCAGATTGTGAATTCATAGAAAATGAATTTAATCTGTTACGTTCGTGTAATTTCTCATTTTTCGAAGGGAGAAGAAAATTGTGAAAATTGTTCTGGAGTTTTGGAGATTTTATATGTGGGGGAAAAATTTATTTTCACGAGGCAATGGAGAATTGGTTAGCTGTTATCTCACTTATTTTATTATACGTATTTTATTTTTATATTATTTTATATATATTTTATTATATATATGATATTTTTCCACGTTTAATTCTTCCTCTTCCTCCTCCACCCTTTTCCCTCTCCTCTTTTTGGCCATCTTTCACTCCCATAATTTTTGATCACACGAGACAGAGAGAGAGATATCGATACAACACCTGGACGACGAGCCAACGATTCAAAAAGAAAAAAACTATGCTTGCAATTGGTAAAATTTCAATTCTATCGTTGAAAAGATCGGATACAGCGAATTTTGTAAAGGAATAAATAGTAAAGAAATTAGAATAGGATGATGAAATATTTCACTTGTTAATTAAATTAAAAATTTTACTCAAATTTTCACTTGTTCCCTTATGTTTTGGCGGGAAAATTTAAAATTCTTCGCGACGAAAATAATTAAGCCTCCCTCCTTCCGATCGATTTATACCTCGAAAACTCTTTATAACTCTGATCTCGAGGTGGATGATATATTCCATATAAAATTTTCGTGAAAAAAGGAAGGAGACGAGTTCGATCCCCTTTCGAAAAAAAGAGAGGGACGGCGTTGAATGGTGAATTATTCGCGAAAAGAGGAGGGTCGGTGACCGTGAAATTGAAAAAGTTACCAAGGCCCTGGAACACGGAGAGTGTCGGCGTTGGCAGGAGGCGGCCATCCAGCTCTGTAATTTACGTTCGTAAAACTCCACCAGGCCAACTCCCTGTCGAACGGGATACCATTAGCCGGCCGTGAATTTATTTTCATTTAAGAATCGCGAGAAAATTGCGCGCCATCTTTCTATCTCCTTTGCACATCTCCCCTCCTCCTTTCACATTTTTTGAAACGAGTCCATACGACTCGTTCAAGGTACCTAAATATACCTTTTTTCAGAGGATTTTACTCGCGAGAAGAATTAAAAAAAAAAAATAATAATAGAATTTTACGATTCCTTTTGCCAATTTAATTATTTCTTACTTATATTTTTATAATTTACAATTTAAAAAATTTAAAATTTCAATTTTATAATTTTCTCCAAGACAAGCATCTCAAACTTCTTTGATTTTAACAACGAAAGAAGAATAAATAGATAGATAGATAGATAGATAGAGAGAGAGAGAGAGAGAGAGAGAGAGAGAGAGAGAGAGAGAGAGAGATATCGTAGGCAAAGGGAGACAGAGAGTTAAGGCGATGTTAGATAATGGTGGTGTACATAAAAATCTTTAAAAATCTTCCTTTTGCCAATTTAATTATTTCTTACTTATATTTTTTATAATTATTATTATTATATTATATTATATTATACATTTTTTATAATTTTATAATTAATATTATAATATATATTAATTTTATATAATTTACAATTTAAAAAATTTTAAAAATTTAAAATTTCATTATAATTTTCTCCAAGACAAGCATCTCAAGCTTCTTTGATTTCAACAACGAAAGAAGAATAGATAAATAGATAGATAGATAGATAGATAATGGTGGTGTACATAAAAATCGTTAAAAATCTTCCTTTTGCCAATTTAATTATTTCTTACTTATATTTATAATTTACAATTGGAAAATTTAAAATTTCATTATAATTTTCTCCAAGACAAGCATCTCAAACTTCTTTGATTTTCCTCTTCAACAACGAAAGAAGAATAGATAAATAGATAGATAGAGAGAGAGAACGTGAATAATTACTATACGATATGAGAAATATTCTCGTAGATTCAATCAATAATTATAAACATATTAAATATACCAAAACAGAGAAACAGAGAGAGAGAGAGAGAAAGAAAACATAAATAAATTACACATCCTTCTCCTCGAGTTATAACAACACACACGCTTTTCCTTAGTGCGAAACATTTCACTTGCGCACAATTCGAATTCGTTTTCCATTGAATTTTCCAGTCACGTTTCCAAGAGAGGAGAAGGAGGAGAAGAAGAATCTGCACGATATGATACTAGAAATATTCATCTCTCGTAGATTCGATTTATAATAATTAACTCTAAACATATTAAATATATCGAAACAGAGAGAGAAAAAGATAGATAGATACATAGATAGAGAGAGAAAGAAAGAAGGTAAATAAATTACACATCCTCCTCGAATTGTAACACACGCCGATTCCTTTCCTTAGTGCGAAACATTTCACTTGCGCACAATTCGAATTCGTTTTCCATTGAATTTTCCAGTCACGTTTCCAAGGGGGAGGAGAAGGAGGAGGAGGAGGAGGAGGGTCTGCACGGCGACTGCGGCGCGCAATAGGATCAAGATGGAGGGTCGGCGATGGCGGCGGGGGAGGATGGGCGCGGGAGGGGCGGCGTGGTAGGGCGTAGCGTGGGAGGGGGGACGGGACGAATTTGCGCGGCGCGAGCCGCGCAGGGGTGCAACGACGCCGACGCGAGGGGGTCGACGACGGCGGCGGCGGCGGCGACAACCCGGAACCCGGATCCCGTTCTCTCGCTTCGATTCGAAGAGGTGAAGACACTTTTACTTATTCGCTCGTTCCGCGTGTCTCTCGTTCCGTGTGTCTCTCGTTCTTTTAACAACGTCGTTAAGAGGAGGAAGAAGAGGAGGAAGAAGAAGAGGAGGAAGAAGAAGAAGAAGAAGAAAGGGACACGTTGCTCTGCTCTCTCTCTCTCTCTTCCCTCCTCTCCCCCCTCGAAAGAATAAATTTGTGTCGTTGTTGTGCCGCCGCCAGATACGCCTGCAAACACCTTTCTCTCCCTCCCTCCACCCTCTTTTTTCGAGTTTCGAGAAGCGGACCTCTGCCGAAACACGCCGAAAACAGGGTGAGTGTCAATGCGTTGGTGGATTCGTTTTTTTGGGAAAATTTAAATGCAGAGATGCGTAGAGTAAGAGTAAAGAATTTTCTGCATTCAAATTTTCCAAATTATTCGGCGTAACGGAATATTCGGGTCTGGATGAATTTTATCCACGAGGTAATTTTTATTCACTTCGAAATGGGAAGAGGGGAAAAATTGGAATGGTTGTTTGGAACGGGATGATAATAATAATAAACGAATAATTGTACTCGTTGCGTGTCGATACTCCAGGCCCGAATTTATCAATCTTGATTCCGTTTCGTGGATGTTTAAGCGGTTCGATGTAACAAATCGCACGTGCACGTTAATAACGGAATACGCTCGAAAATTGGAAAGTTTTCGAGGCGTTCGTTCGATGCTCGCGATCGACCGTCGGCCACGATGCTTCTTGCGTTCGACGAGAGCTCGTTTCCGAGTGAACTTTTGCGAATGATACGATATAAATTAGGTTACGTTATTTCAGTGAAAAATTAAATTTTACAATTTTATTCCCTCGAATTCGATCGAAAGATAAGATAAGATTTTTCGCCCTCCTCCGTCTCGAACTCGTGCCAAAGTATCTCTGTGATTTCCAGTTAAATTGGTTTAATTGGAAGGTGGTTGAAGGCCCTCCCCCCTCCCCATTATTTCCTTCGTTTCTTTCGACGCAACGAAGCGAGCGTGTTCCTTCTCGCTCGGGCGAAATTTATGTCACGGTAAAAGGGAATTTATCTGCCGTCAAATTCGTAGACGTTTAAACGCCTGCGCTGTTCTCGCGGTATATACGGCCGAACGCTGCTTAATAATTTTCCTTTCTTTTTCCTTTTTTTAAGCAAACGACCATCGCGAAGAGATCACCTTCTTTTCAAACGCGTTACGACATTTAGAAAAGAACCTTTCTAAATGTGATATTGCTCGAGAATTTCCGCCATTTTGACAGCGTCGAGTTGCAACGCGAATAAAAATCGTAACAAATTCGTTTTAATTAATAAAGGAAACGAAAACGAATTATTTATAAAATGAATAACGCGTCTTTTTATAATTCCAAATTATAATTGTAAATAATTGAAATCGCACGGAATAGCGTATATATTCAGTACTCCTCGGTAATTTTATTCCAAATATTATATTCTCGCATCGAAAATTATTCGTTGCAACTATTTCTCGCACGATTCGCCTCGATACCGACCGGTCGTTTCGCGTACGTATAATCTGATCGATTAAACGCTCGTGACTGGGGAATGGAACAGGTGCTAGAGCCAAAGTTATTGTCACTGTAAAAGATAACGATGGCAACGGCGCGCGGTTGCCCGTTCCGCCGAAACTAGCGCGCGCTCTTTCCTTCTCCGCCATTGCTGCTCCGTCAAGCGGAACGAATGTGCGCGCGCAATTTTTTTTTCTTCTTTCTCTACTTTTATCTTTCTAGTCCCGCGTTTCGAATATTTAAAATTCGAGCCTTAAAATTTTTCCTTCTAATTTTCAAGATTATCCTCTTCTCGCCTCTATTATTTATCGAATTATTTTCCTTTTCGAGAGAGAGAGAGAGAGACGATGAATCGAAAAGTTTCGAAATCACGTAAAATAAAAAAAAGAAAAAACGAAATAAAATGAACCTCGCTTTATGCGATCGATTCTTGATAAATTTGGAAGGAATAAAATTGATTATAATTTTTAATTACTCGTTGACAAGAAATAGATAAATATTAGATACTCGATTTATTATCGAAACTCGGTTGTCGGTTTCACGGGCCAGATTTCACTTTCAGAAAAGAAACCGCAACGGATTTCCCCTTGCTCAAAGGCGGATTTCCAGACAAGGTCGCTCTCATTCTTCCAAATCCGTGACGCTTTCTTAGGGTAGCTCTGCCTCAGTGATCTCCTCTCTCTCTCTCTGTCTCTCTCTCTCTCTCGATAAAAAAATAAAAAAAAACGAATCTCGCTTTGTGCAATCTCGATGTTAGAGGCGCTATGATTCCCCCTAAATGATGCGAGAAATAAAATTTTTCCACGTCTCGAGAGGCGAGGTCTCGAAGAAAGAAAGGAAGAAAGGAAGGGAAAAAAAGTTCGCACGCGACGCAAAATTAACTATTTCCCGATTGGATACGAATGAACTATCGGGGCTTGGTTATTCCAACGCGAACGTGATGGTAAAAGATGGAAGGGAAAAAAAAAGAAGGAAAAAAAAAAAAAAAAGAAAAATATAGAATAAATCTTTCTCGCTTGAAAATTAATCTTCAGGTGAAGAACAAGGAGCCGGGCAGTAAAATGCCGTGTATCCCACTTATCTTGCCCTCTTACGGAATAAACCGCCTATACAACTCGCTCATCCGTCCAACGAAGCGAATACGGCGGCCGACCGATTGAATAATTTCAGTTTCGCGAAAGATTGAAATTACCGAGTGGAAGAAATATCTCGAAAAACGAGGATAGAGCGAGTTAATGATAAAGAGAGAGAGAGAGAGAGAGAATTCCAATAACTCTTTCGATTTATTTTTTTTTTTCTCCTTTCTTTTTTAATTACCAGCGCCACAAGACACCCTGTATACTTGCTTGAAACAGCGTAAAGGAACGGCACGTGCTCATTATGCCAGGCACCAGGCACGGCCAGGTGAGCCACGACACGGAATAACAGGTGTGCGAGAGAATGGAGCCGCTTACAAAAGGCCTCGCGTTTTCCATTCAAACGCGAATAGGCTCGCGTGTACAAGCAATAATGAAGTTGCGCGCTTATGTTAATTGAGAAGTTAAATAGAAATAGGCGCATAAGCGCGCCACTCCGCCGACTATCTCCGCTTCCACGGTTAACGTTTCCTTTCGCCTTATCCTCCTCGGTGTGTAAGTTTACACCGAGCCCAGTGATAATCTAAAAGCCCTTAAATCAACCTGTTTATATTTCACGTCTCGTTTTTATGCAATTCACCAGGCGATAATTTGCGAGCGGATCTATCCTTATCCTCTCTCTCTCTCTCTCTCTCTCTTTTGACGTCTCAATCGTTCCGAGTGGCGGACTTTTTCTTTCAACGGCGGCGGCGGCGGCGGCGGCGGCGGCGACGACGACGACGACGCGACGCGACTGTTAAATTAGCAACAAGCCGAGAGAGTCTGTCGGCTGTCGGTTTCGGATCGTTTTTCGTTCATTGTGTTGCGAACGCTTTCGACGAACACCTCGGATTTTTCCTTTCTCTTTCTTTTTTTTCCAAAGCGCACGTAGATTTTATTTATTTTATCGGTCCGTTCTCCGCCCGAAAATTTCCGTTTCGTTTCGATCGAAAATTTCACGCCATTTTTTAATTAAATGCTAATTAAATGTAATTTCTTCGAGGAATATCCAATAGCCAATTTTTATGCTTCTTTTATTTTGCTCTTTTCATCTTTTTCGATATATTATATATAGCAAGAATGTATAATTTTCACGTTTTGTTGTGTATCGCGTAAAGTGTAATAAGTTCTTCGAGGAATATCCAGCCAATTTATTATGTCATGTTTATTATGTCTATTATGTTTCTTTTATTTTGCTCTTATTCATTTTTTCAGCTTTTTAAACTTTTCGATTAAATATTGAAATTTATTCGAGCAAGAATATATAATTTTCGTTTTGTTCATATAGCATAAATATCGAAGCTAATTAAATATCTAAATAAATATTAGTTTCTTCGAGGAATATCCAGCCAATTTTTATGTTTCTTTTATCTTGCTCTTATTTATTTTTTTATCTTTTTCGTATTAGATTAACTGATTATACATCGAAATTTCTTCGAGGAATATCCAGCCAATTTAAATTATGTTTCTTTTATTTTGCTTTTTTCATCTTTTTCGATATATTAAATATATCGAAATTTATTCGAGCAAGAATATATAATTTTCACGTTTTGTTGTGTATAAGTGTAATAATATCAAAGCTAATTAAATATCGAAATTTCTTTGAGGAATATCCAGCCAATTTTTGTTTCTTTTATTTTGCTCTTATTTTTTCATCCGATTAATTGGTTAAATATATCGAAATTTATTCGAGCAAGAATATATAATTTTCACGTTTTGTTGTGTATTATAAAGTGTAATAATGTCGAAGCTCTTCGAGGAATATCCAGCCAATTTTTATATTTCTTTTATTTTGCTCTTATTTTTTCATTTTTATATTAAATATATCGAAATTTATTCGAGCAAGAATATATAATTTTCACGTTTTGTTGTGCATAGTGTAAGTGTAATAATATCAAAGTTAATTCAGGAATATTCAGCCAATTTTTGTTTCTTTTATCTTGCTCTTATTTTTCATTTTTTTCGTATCCGATTAATTGATTGAATGTATCGAAATTTATTCGAGCAAGAATATATAATTTTCACGTATAAGGTAAAGTGTAATAATGTCGAAGCTAATTAAATATCGAAATTTCTTCGAGGAATATCGAGCCATTTATTTTGCTCTTAAAGTTAATGATATCAAAATTAATTATACATTTCGAAATCGAAATATATTCGAAGAAAATGAAGAGTATCTGGCATCCAATTTTTATATATTTTTCTATTTTGTTCTTGTCGCGTGAGGTTGACGATATCAAAATTAATCGAAATTCATTTCAAGGAATATAGTTGGTCTAGAATATTTTATGTTTTTTTATTTTCTCTTCTTATCTTGTGTCAAATTATAATATAATCAAAATTAATTAAACATCGAGCTCCAAGTTTCTTTATTATTCTTATCAAATATATTATTTTCTTATCAATAATTCTTATTAATATTATTATTTTATCAAATATAACGAAAATTAATTAAACATCTAGCTCCAAATTTCTTTATTATTCTTATCAAATATATATATATATTTTCTTATCAATAATTCTTATTAATATATTACTCTCTTATCTTATTATTTTCTTATCAAATATAATGAAAATTAATTAAAAACCAGCTCCAACATCGAGCTTTCTTTATTCTTTTTTCTTATCAAATATAACGAAAATTAATTAAACGTCGAGGTCGAAGTTTATTATTCCAAGAATTATCTATCGTCCAATCTTTATCACACCGCTCTAATCAAATTATTAATATAATCAAAAATTAAACGTATATTATATTTCGTGATCATGGACCGCGCGAAACGCGGGATTTTTTGGTGGAAAATGGCGGCACGCGAGCGAGAGTTATAGACCGTACCGTACGACATGCGGTCAAGCGTAAAAATCGTCGAGATACAAACGGCAAGAGTTGTTATATTTATCGTGATACTGAAACCGTCTTTACGATCTATTAAACACCACGTTTCGTTCGTTTCGTCGATCTTTTCTTAGAGCCGCTTGCTCGATTACGGGTCGTGGTTCGATTGCGATTCGATTTCTGCGTCATATCTCTATCTTCAAGAAAAGAATAATTCTCTCAAAAAAATATTCCTCGTTCTGTCTCGAGTATATTTATTCATTTATATATATATATAAATTATATTTATATTTAGTATAGTATATATATATATATATATATAGTATATATATAGTATAGTATAATATAGAGTATATTTATTCATTTTTATTCGTTCCTTCATTTAATAATAAACATTTTAATAATAATTTATCGTACTTCCCCCACGAATTAATTTAAACGAATCCCAACATTTTCCACCCGATATATTCATCCCTTATTATATATATATATTCAAATTTTTTATCTCGATCGTTCATTTAACGACAAACATTTTTAGAAACGTCGCATTGGAAAGTAAAACCGAAAGCAAACGTTGGTCTTTGCTATATACAATAGTATATAACACTTATATACATATACTTATATATACATATATACACTTATATACAATATAAAACTTTTTCGAATTAATTCCATTCGAATCACACGTTACTCGACATTCTCCACCCGATATCATCTTTTACATATATATATATATAATATATATATAATATAATTTTATATATAATTTTATATATATCCAAATTTTTTATCTCGATTCATTTAACGATAAACATTTTAGTCCCATTGAAAACAAAAAGCGAACGTTGATTTTTGCTATATATAAAACATATTATATATCAACATTATATAAACAATATTATACAATAGTATAATATAATATAATATTTTTCTCCTCGACGAATTAATTCCATTCGAATCGAATTATCTAGCACACGTTACTCGACATTCTCCATCCGATATCATCTCCTATTTTATATATATATATATATACATTATATATAAATTTTTTATTTCGATCGTTTAATAATAAATATTTTTAGAAACGTCGCATTGGAAATAAAAATCGAAAGCGAACATCGAATCATATGTTACTCGACATTTTTTACCCGATATCATCCCCTATTTTATATATATATATATAAAATTTTTAGAAACGTCGCATTGCAAACAAAAATCGAAAGCGTACGTTAATCGTTGTTATACACGTTACTCGACATTTTCCACCCGATATCATCCCCTATTATTTATATATATATATATCCAAATTTTTTATTTCGATCGTTCATTTAACAATAAATAACATTTTTAGAAATGTCGCATTGAAAACAAAAATCGAAAGCGAATATCGAATTATATGTTACTCGACATTTTTCACCCGATATCATCCCCTATTTTATATATATATATAT
>NW_025222181.1:924609-929060 GCF_014066325.1 Apis laboriosa
ATTTGAATATATATATATATATATATATATATATATATATATTATATTTATTATATTATTATATATATATTATATTTATATATATATATATATATTCAAATTTTTTATCTCGATCGTTCATTTAAACATTTTTAGAAACGTCGCATCGGAGACTAAAAGCGGACATCGAATCACCCGATATCATCCCCCATATTGTATACGTATACGTATCCAAATTTTTCGAAAAATACATATATCACGGGTTCGTTACTACTACAAAGTGGACGGCGCGAAACGACCCAATAAATTATACATCTCGGTGTACAAATGGAGTCGTGCGAGCGTTCGTGTATTTCGTGCGCGTTATTTCTCTCTCCTCCGTTGCTGTGGAACGAGGAAGAAGGAGAAAGAGAGGGGAGGGAGAAGGGGGATGGTTGAACCCTGGGCCGGCTCGGAGAGATCGATTCTGTACCCGGCACGAGGAGTGCAACCTCCCCAGCTTCCCTCCATTCCCCCCCTCCTCCTCCACCAATCTCCCCCTTTTTCCCCCCTTTCTTCCCCGCACGACCATATCTCGACGGCGACCAACGACTTCTTCTTCTTCTTCTTCTTCCTCTTCTTCTTCTTCCTCTTCTTCTTCTTCCTCTTCTTCCTCTCCGTCTCGTTTTCTTCGTCGTCGACGTCGACGTCGACGTGGTCGTCGTCTCTCGAGCGTCCGTGCTTCAACAGATTCCGAACTTTTGTGGAATAACATTTTAACGATCGACGACGCTGTTTTAACGTCCGTTTTTTTTCCCTCTCCTCCCCCTCCCCCTTTTTTCCTCTCCTCCAAGGGGCCAAGAGGCATAAAGGAGAAGCTTTATTTCGCTACGTTGTTTCGTATTTATTTAATTTTTCTCCCTTTTTTTTCTTCTTTTTTGGGAGGGGGAGTTTCATCGTAGAATTTTTCGTGGAATTTAATGGGGAGGGGGGGGGGAAGCTTCGTTTTCGTATCGATCGATCGACTTGTTGTTTCTCTGGATGGTGGTAACTTTTCCTTCTTATTCTTTTTGGTTAACAATCGGTTGGAGGAATTTTGAAATTTATATATCGAATAACTTTGTTATTTGTTTACGATAATTTCGAATTTCTCGTAATATTTCGAATTCCTCGACTTCTCCTGGAGGAGAAAAAATATCGAGGAGTTTAGAAACGAGTTTGAAATTAAACGTAATATTTTTAACCCTCCCTAATCAACCCTCCTAGACAGGCAGATTCGAGAGGATGCTTTATTTAAAAGAAGAAAGGGGGAGGGGGAAAGCTTTTTTTCGAAAAGCAGCAACGCTCGACCAAATGTCCTTTCCTTTTCCAGGGTGTGGTTTCCCTGGAAACCAGTGGATATTTGTGTCGAGGAGGGGAGGGGAGGGAAAAAGGGAGAAGGGAATAAATTTGGAGCATGTTAAAAGAACGAATGTTTCTTCCATTGTGCTTCTATTTTTAATGGTGAAAAATCGGGAGGAACGTTGCTCGATTCTCCGTTTATTATTATTATTATTATTATTATTATTAATATTATTATTCACGTGGCGAGGCTGAGTTTCTTTCTTTCTTCCTTCCTTTCTTTCTTTCTTTCTTTCTTTCTTTCTTCTCTTTGCTCGGACGAAACGCTCTCACGCGGAGTTCGAGACCTCGAGAGGAGGTTTGACACTTGAAATAAAATACGAGCCAGTTCTGTCTCGTGTCACGAACCGCGCCTACGTCGTGCTCGCTACGTAGATAGAGAATCGTGTAGGAGAGCGCATTTTTCTTTTTTTCTTTCGTATAAGTTTGATATTCGAAACCGATTAAGATTAAACACGTTTAACATTCGATTCGAATTCGATGAAATAATCGAAAGGTGAAGAAAAGAGAGAAAATTCGCTTCGATCTTTCGATATCCGATCTTTAAAATAATTCACGCTTGATCCTCTTGAGGCGATCGAAAAGAAAGAAAAGAATGGAACGAATAAAGAATTCGAATATAGTCGAAATATTCCTCGATCTTTCTTCCGCGTACGCACAAAGCCCGTCGAATAGCGAGATCAGAGCGACAGGCGGTGGCGGTGGTGATGGTGGGGAGAGGGGGGTTCCGCTCGGTCGTCGAAGCGAAAGGTTCGCTGCTCGAAGCGAAGTCGGAGTCGGGTCGAGTCGACTGTAGCCGAGCAGAGCCGAACGGGGAGTGGAAGCGTAACGCGAGTGGTTGTGGTGGGGAGGGCCGTGCGAGACGCTGCGTCGGCGCGGCGGTGGGGATACCGCCGTTTCTCCCGGAGAGGGGAGAGGTGGTGGGGCGTAGAATCTGCGCGACCGAACAACTGGTTCAGTGCGCGGCACGTCCCATCCAGAAAGCATGAGTCCCGTTTTACCAACGTGGTCCATTGTTATGCGCTCGAAAAGTAGAAGCGGAGTACATTGTTGGCGGCACGCAGGCGCGCACCTCTTCCTTTTGTGATTCACCTTCCTGCCAGGCATCGTGATCGGATATCTCTTCCACCATATTTTTTTTCTCTTTTTTCTTCCTCTTCTTCTTTTTCCTCCTCCTCTTCCTCCTCCTCCTCCTCCTCCCTTCTTTTTCTTCCTCCTTTTCTTCCTCTTTTTCTTCTTCTTCTTCTTCTTCTTCTTCTTCTTCTTCTTCTTCTTTTCCCGCGCCCGAAACGACGGTGTAACGGAGAAACGGTGTAACCCCTCGGTGGAACCATATATTTCGATACTCTCCCCTCTTTCTCCTCTCTCTCTCTCTCTCGCTCTCTCTCGTTCTCTCTCTTTCTCTCTCCTCTTATATTATTTCTGCTCGATCGTCGTGTCCCCGTCGTGGTCGCCGCCCACTTCCGGATAATACCACCGGGTCCGCGCTTTCGACGGGAAATTTTTCGAGTGTTTTCTCTCCCTTTTCTCTCTTTCTCTCTCTCTCTCTCTCTCTCTCTCTCCCCTTTCCCCCTCCTCCCCCCGTTTCCTCCCCCTCCGAGTTAAATTTTTGCCAAGTTTCGCAACGGGAAGTGATCACTGCGACGGAAAAAGTTTGAAGTGATGATGGGATAACGGGGAAAAGTTTTGGAAGAAATTTGGTCGGACCAAAGGAATAAACGAAAGGGTTTTTCTTTCGCTTTAGAATACCGCGTCTCGATAATTCGATGTATTTTTGAACGGGGAGAGAGGAGAGATAAGATCGGGTTCCGATTCGTTCCGAGGGAAAAAATGGCCGGGACGGAAGTGTGAGTGTGAGAAAGGAAACGAAACGCCTGTTTTTGACCGCGCTCTCGTCGCCCTGTGTGTGTGAATTTCTTCACCCCCGGGATTCCTTCGACCGGTGGAAGACACTTTTGTTTCGTCGACACGTGGTTTGGCCACCACCACCGTCACCACCACCACCACCACCACCAGCAATCGAGCCGCTTCAAGGTAAACCCGACCTATAATTACAATATATATCATTGGAAATAATATTTACACGACGAGTCGAGGCGATCGTTCGCGATAAGAGGTAATATCTATGAAGGAATTCGCTCTCTCTTCGCTTTAAATATTCCTCGACGTGTTTTCGCCGATTTACAGAAATATTTCTCCCCTCCTTTAATCGATTTAATAAATAATTCTTCTCTCTCTCTCTTTTTTAAATAATTCTTCTCTCTCTCTCTCTTTTTTAAATAATTCTTCTCTCTCTGTCTTTCGTCGATTTGCAGAAATATTTTTCTCCTTCTTGATTTAATAAATGATAAATAATTCTTCTCTCTCTCTCTTTTTTAAATAATTTTTTTCTCTCTCTCTTTTTTAAATAATTCTTCTCTCTCTCTCTTTTTTAAATAATTCTTTTCTCGTGTCTTTCGTCGATTTGCAGAAATATTTCTCCCCTCCTTTAATCGATTTAATAAATAATTCTTTTCCTTCTCTCTTTAATAAATAATTCTCTTTAACAAATAATTCTTCTCTCTCGTGTCTTTCGTCGATTTGCAGAAATATTTCTCTCCTTCTTTAATCGATTTAATAAATAATTCTTCTCTCTTTCTCTCTTTTTAATAAATAAATAATAAATAAATTTCTTCTCTCTCGTGTCTTTCGTCGATTTGCAGAAATATTTCTCTCTTCCTTTAATCTTTCCTTTAATAAATAATTCTTCTCTCTCTCTCTCTCTCTCTCTCTCTCTTTAATAAGTAATTCTTCTCTCTCGTGTCTTTCGTCGACTTGCAAAGATATTTCTCCTTCTTAATCGATTTAATAAATAATTCTTCTCTCTCTCTCTTTCTCTCTCTCTCTCTCTCTCTCTCTCTAATAATTCTCTTTAATAAATAATTCTTTTTTCTCTCTCTTTAATAAATAATTCTTCTCTCTCTCTCTTTTTTAAATAATTCTTCTCTCTCTCTCTTTTTTAAATAATTCTTCTCTTTCTGTCTTTCGTCGATTTGCAGAAATATTTCTCTCCTCCTTAATCGATTTAATAAATAATTCTTCTCTCTCTCTCT
>NW_025222181.1:929089-970098 GCF_014066325.1 Apis laboriosa
TAAATAAATAAATAAATAAATAAATAAATAAATAAATAAATAATTCTCTTTAATAAATAATTCTCCTCTTTCTCTCCTGTCTTTCGTCGATTTGCAGAAATATTTCTCTCCTCCTTTAATCGATTTAATAAATAATTCTCCTCTCTCGTGTCTTTGGTCGATTTGGGAGGAGAAGTCGAGGAAGATGTCCGTTATCGGGTTTACACAGCGGGCCCGGCTATCCCATCCCCGGAACCCTAATTGTCAAGGCAAACAATCCCCCATGAGAAAGTCTAACTGCAAGTTAGTCCGGCCTGTCAACACAGGCGATCCCTCGGCCCGCGTCAGAATTCTCACCTACGTGGAAATCATTCACGAGGAGTCTCTTCGTTAATGATGGGATTAAGGGGGCACGGACACGTGGCGTTTGTCATCTCGCGCAATTCGCTCTCACGCGCCAATATTATAAATGAATCGGAACGATTGAGGTTAGATTAGTTGGTTTTAGCATCTTCTCCTTCAATTGTCGAAGGTGGAGAAAAGGGACGTGTTTGGGATTGGATTTTGAATTTTGTTGATATTTTAAGAAAGTGTTGGTAAATTTTTCAAAGGTCGAGGATAAATTTATTTGATTATTAGAAAAGTTGGAATTTTGCAATTGATTGAGGATTGAGTTTTTCGATTGAGAAAATAAATTCTAAGGATTTTTTGTAAATTTTGGTCGAGAAAATCTTTGGGTAGATTTATTTCGGTGATGGAGGAATATGCTTGAGATTAATTTTTCTTCTACAGTTTTTGATGGAGTTTTTCGATTGGATATGAATTCCAAGGATTCTTTGTAAATTTTGTCGAGAAAATCTTTGATTTGTTTCAGTGAGAGAGGGATATGCTTGCGATATTGAGATTAATTTTTCTTCTCCAATTTTCGAAGTATTAGAAGTTTTCGATTGGAAAAATAAATTCTAAGGATTCTTCGTAAATTTTCGAGAATCGAAAAAATCTTGGATAGATTTATTTATTTAATTTTTCTTCTCCAATTTTCGAAAAAGTTTTTCGATTGAAAAAATAAATTCTAAGGATTCTTCGTAAATTTTCGAGAAAATCTTGGATAAATTTATTTATTTAATTTTTCTTCTCCAATTTTTGATGAAATTTTTCGATTAAATTCTAAGGATTCTTCGTAAATTTTCGAGAATCGAAAAAACCTTGGATAGATTTATTTATTTAATTTTTCTTCTCCAATTTTTGGTGAAGTTTTTCGATTAAATATGAATTCCAAAAATTCTTCCTAAATTTTCGAGAGTCGAGAAAATCTTGGATTTATTTTATTTTCGGTGATAGAGGAATATGCTTGCGATGTTGTGATTAATTTTTCCAATTTTTGGTGAAGTTGAATATGAATTTTAAGGATTCTTCGTAAATTTTCGAGAGTCGAGAAAATCTTGGATAAATTTATTTATTTAATTTTTCTTCTCCAATTTTTGATGAAATTTTTCGATTGAATATGAATTCCAAAAATTCTTCGTAAATTTTCGAGAGTCGAGAAAATTGCGATGTTGAGATTAATTTTTCTTTTCCAATTTTCGAAAGTGGAGTTTTTCGATTGAATATAAATTCTAAGGATTCTTCGTAAATTTATTTCAGTGATGGAGGAATGTTGGAATTTCGCAATTGTATAGAAATATACTTGCCACTTGGTGTTTCGATATCGTGATTTCCATCTTATCCCTAATCTAAAATATTAATTTTTCGAAGATATGGGAAAACGGATACAAATTCTAAGAATAAGAGAAAAAGAATGATCTTTTTCAAAGTTCCTCACACTAGATTCTATTAAAATATTACAAAAGAATCGAGTACGAATTAAAAAACAAAGATTCCAAGAATTCTTCGTAAATTTTCGCGAGGGCCTCGAGAAAATCTTGGATAATCTCTAAATAGAATTTTTCTCTTAATCCTGTCCAAAATATCTGATAATTTCCTCTCCAATTTTCTCCAAGATAGAGAAAATTATATTTGGAAATTATTTTTCCTTTCTCTTTCTCTCTCTTCGATTCTTGATTTAGAATTTAGAAAAAGGGAGACAATGTTCGCGAGATAGGAATAAAAAGAAACGACATTCAAAGAAAATTCTTGACAAATTTTCGTAAAAATAATCGAGAAAGTCTTCGTTAAAAGAAAGAATAAAAAGAGTGAATTATTGAGAAATTATTAATTATTCCTCGTTAATCGATTAATCCTTGCGATACATCAAGTGTTTCGATATCGAATAATAATTCTATCTTATTCCAAAGTATTTATAAACACACCTATATACCAATAAAAATTTATGTAACTCGCGTGTACAGTGTCTCTACACTTTATACATCTTTACGATGTTACCTTTCAACGTTGTTTAATTTATCGTTTATTATACGAAAAAAAAGAAGAAGAAGAAGAAGAAGAAGAAGAAAAAGGAAAAAAGAAGAAAAAGAAAGGAAAAGGAAGGAAAAACCGAGTGCATTAAATAAGTGGAATTTATGTTTCTATTAACAGCAACCAGTTTAATACACCCGTTTAAAAAACTATAAATCCAATAACACTGTTACAAAATAAATATATATATATATATATATACACACACATTCACTTGCTTGTGTATCCTCATTATTATTACTATTTACATATATATATATTTTTAATAATAAAAAAACCTTCCTAGTTTCAATCAACAACGAAAGATCGGAATCGAACGCCCAATTATCATAAAATCGAGAGAGTCGAATTTAAAGCTTGTTCACTCGACGCAACGATAACAATTAATCGTTGCAGACCGAAAAAGGAGTAAAGAAAGAAAGAAAGAAAGAAAAAGAAAAAAAAGAAAAAAAAAATATTATCGGCTTCGACGACCTTCCTTCGAAATTGCCGTCGTCGTCGTCGTCGAATCACGGTCGACAATGTTATCCTGCCCTGGTTTTTATTGCCACGTGACGTCACCCTCTTTCGCGTCCCCTTATCACGAGAACGATATTTCCTTCCTTCCTTCCTTCCTTCGCCTCTTCTTTCGCCCATTTCATTATCAATACCCCCTCCCCCTTCCCTTCCTGCTTGCGTGGATCCTTGCCTACTATTTTTTTTTCTTTTTCGAAGAACCAAGAACGCGTCGAAAAATCTTTATTAGCCGATAATAAACGACGGCTCTTCGTGACCGAGATTATATCCTCCGCCATATCCTCAAATATATTCTTCGTTGTTACAATTCTTTCCATACTCAACGTCTTTTCCTTTTTTTCCTTTCCTCCCCCCACAAAAACTTGCCATTTTTGATATATCGCAAGGAAAGTGAAAAATTAATCATAATTAACCTTGTTTTATTTTTCCTCGCTATCCGAAAACGATCTTCCTCCTCGTCGATCGATAACCAATAGCCTAACCATTTTTCTGACGTGTATACATATATATATATATATATATATATATAAAATATAATATAATATAATATAATATAATATGTATATATATATTAATAACGAGTGCAGGTGAGAGAATGCCTGCTTTTCGAGAAAGATATCTGGTCGGGTTGGGGATATGGAACGGAAATTTTGCCGACGCGGCGGTTGCGACGGCTGCGGCGCCGGCCGAACGATCTGTTTTTATTTACATATTTCCTCGACTCGGGCGGTAAAATGATTTGTGTATATACGGGAGGACGGCGGTGCGGCGCGCGCACGCACGCGGGCCGGGCGACGTTTAGCCCCGTATCGGTAATATATTTGTAGCTTCAATCTTCTATAGGGTCATTCGTGAGGATTTAAAGTCAATAATCTCGTTACAACTCACTACCGTTCACTTTTAAGAGAACGGTATACATAACTCGGTGGAGTAAGAGACACGATAAACCTTAAGTGTCGGTTTGCACGGTAATTCCTCCGTCCGTAACCATTATGAACGGTCGTTATCACATTACCTATTGACCTTATGAACAGGTGAACGATGATTCTTGTTTCTCTCCGTTCCGAGCGCCAGCTATTTAAAACGGAATCGTTTTAACCGGGATCCGAATTTTACTTCTCTCTCTGTCTCTCTCTGAAAAATAAGAAAGTTAGAAAGAATTTTTTCGATTTAAAAATTATTACGAACGGTGTACGTATGTGTGTGTGTGTGTGTGTATATGTAATTATAGTTATCGATAATTTGTTGGCTCGATGCGTCGCGTGGCGTGTTATTGTCTTGTGAGGAGGAGGGAAGGAAGGAAATATTAAGTTGGTTATATGTACGATATATGTAGACGCGAGAATACAAAATACGTGTGAATTATATTACGTTGATTATATTAGGGAGGAGGAGTTTTTAGAGGGAGGGGGAATGATTTTCAAGTATCGACGTTGAGCAAATTCAACGTTAACCTGGCTGTACGTATGTGAAAATTTACGAGTGTTTTCTTTTGCGTTTAGAATGCACGTAAAAGATTTAAATTAAACGAGGTTTATTTCCATAAACCGCAACAACGGTATGTTATCGTGCTAATAAAATGTGTGAATCGACGATTGAGCGATGGATCATCTTTCTAATTCATTTTGTTTTATTTCGATATTGCGATTCGAATATATATATATGAAATATATATATGATAAGTTTAAGTAATATTTATTTATTTATTTATTTATTTATTTATTTATTTATTTATTTATTTATTTATTTACTTATTTTGTACGATAGAGAAAGGATCGAAGGAAGTTGGGATGATGTATATTCGAAGTGGCGACGGCCATGTTGGAATCCATGATGGCCGCCCTTATTTTTCGTGCGGCGTAAGCCGTAGGTCCATGGAAGTCCTACCAATAGCTTTCGCGATGGTTTCGTATACCCATCCCTTCCTGCGGCCTATCATTTCTTCGCCGGCGAATCCTCTCTACTTTCCTTCCCCCCACCTATTTGCTTCCTCACCATTGGCTCTGAATGCGGCGGCCATCATGGATCATCTGCGCGCGCATCGATGCTCGTGTCTTCCATTCCAAGTAGTGAAAGGATTATTATACCGAAAACTTTAAAGAAGAATAGTTCGTTATTTACAACTTTCTTGCTCGTTACAGCTTCTAAAAAGTTTGATCGATGGTTAGAGAACGTTAAACTCGTAGAGGGATCGTATTGCTTGTATTTTCCTCGATTACGTTCGATATATTTACGTGTTATCTTATGCGAATAAAAATAAACGTTATCATTCGTATATTTAAACGATCTCTCGCATTGAATTATTAGTTACGGTAGGTCGATATATTTTGTAAAATGATCGACATGGTAGTTCACTGGTATATCGATATCGGAAAATATAAATAACATTACGTGATATTTATAATAAATAGTTTCGATAAAAGTAACAATTGATAGAATACAAAATCTTAACTTAACTTCCGTTGATAAGATTTCTTTTTATCTATAGAAATGAAAGATAGATCGATTTTGGAAAAGATAATGTTTAATTTAAAATCAATATGTATTCGCGTACAAGCGTTCGATGTTATTTTGTACGTTAAAAAAAACTTTTATTCATCATTTTATTCTATTTTATCAACGGTTGAAAAAATTCCCCCAACTTTTTCTAATATCGATAATAGGATGGTAAAACAGGATTAATTTCTTGCGCGTTTCTACCGTATCGATACCGACTGTGAACTTAAAGATGGTTGAAGCGAACTCCGCTAGGTGTGCTGCAAGAAAATTATATCGATTTAAAAAAGATCAATACCGAAAGACCTTTCACATTTACGCTTGTAATATTTTCAACGAATTTCGAGAACGAGCTTCAAATCTTATACGCTTTACGATTTTCGTATTCGCCGTTAATCGTTAAAAATAAAATTAACAATCTTAATTTTTCCCCGATAAGTTCGTTTACCTCCGAAGGTCACGATCGTGCGTCCTTTCCCATCGAAGCAAGGTCAACGACAACGACAAGAAAAATTCCTTTTTATCGTTACATTATCCTCCCTTTTTTTTTTTTTAAATTCGATCCCATTTCGCGCCACTCAAAATGCCCCTTTTCCCACGAAATCCTTTTTTCCCTCTCGAAATCTTTTCCGGCTCGCGCACGCATCGCAAAAATTCGCTTACGTCGATAGTAAAACGTTGGAGGGGGAGGAGTGAGAAAATTATCCAAGCGGTTCGGTTTCTGCGCCGTGATATCTGAAAGCCATTCGGCCGATTGTCACACAACGTGACAAATTCGAGGTTAGACGATTGGCATGGCGAACGTGACACGGATGGATACGCTCTAATTGCGTAATGCCGTTCTGGCACCGCGTTATAATTAAAACATTCCATCTGGGACGTCATATAGCGTCTCGGTGTCCGTGAACCGATCCACTCGCTCGCCCATTTGCCATTTACATTCGCGATAAACTCGCCATTCTGTTCGAATTACTCAATTCGAGTTACGCCACTGTCACGTAATATCTCGTGCCTTTGCCATTCCCGATCATTTTTTTTTCTTTTTCTTTTAAAAATCCATTCGCCCAATAACTTTCAACCGAATATCGAGAACATTTCTATATTGAGAACGGATTATATATATTTAATTTTAAAAATGTAAAACGAGTAAAGTACAAATAAAAATTTAAAATTCTAAAAATCGAACGACTCGAGATTTTGAAGAAAACGCGTCTATCTATTTCGTCCACGTATAGCGCTACGAGCCAGGCCATCATCGATTTCTGCACATTTCCTTCACCGCGCATGCGTGCTCTCCATACTCCTCCCTTTTTTATCTAACCCAGAAGATTCTTCCCCTCCCCCTTTTTTCTTCTTCTCCAACTTTACACTCCAACTAACGAATTTTCTCCTTTATTTTTTTCTTTCCTTGCGAAAAGAAAGAAAAAATCTAAGATCATCTTACTCACTTACTTCTAATAAATTTCCATTCAAATCAGAAAGCCATTCATTCATCACGTCCCCTCGAAAAGGAATAAGTTTTCAAACACTTCACCCTTCCTATCCCCGTATTATCTGCCCATCTTTATTCACCCTCGAAAACCTCCCACGACCGACCCTAGCCTCCAATACGTGCACGACATAGATAGATAGATAGGGCAACTGCTGACACCGTGGAAACGGAAACAACCACCGTCGTAGAATTTTACGAACGCGGGGGAGGGCAAATCTCCTCCTCCTCCTCCACCTCCTTCTCCTCATCATGCTCAGCCTCCTGGATCGGGGAACAGGAGGAGGGGAGGTGGAGACCGCATTTCCCTTATCGTGGAGGTGCACAAATGAGGCAGCTTGATTCCAATTATTCAGTGAATTAAATACGGGTGGGGGGAGGAGGGGAGGGGGGTTTACGGCCGCCACCCGCGTTATTGTTACCGGATGTTCGTGGTTGGGAGGGGGAGGGTTGAGCCACGCGAGATACCTTTGTAACAATGGGTGGGCTGCGTTATATGTTATCCACGGTTAATCCACCCCTTTTGGGGGCGGATTCGAAAGGGTTGGAAACGATCCACAGGGGATGAGTGGATGGATGGATACGTGGCTCGAGGCGTTTAAAATTAAATGCAGGAGGGGAGGGATAGACATTCTCCCCCTTTCTTCCCCTTTCTCCCCCTTTCTTCCCTTCTTCTCGAATTTCATTGGAATTTTTTAATAAGAGCGCGTTTTAGCATTGTGATTTTTTTTGATTTTGACGATTTTGGAGAAGAGAGAAGAAGTTTGAGGGGATGAATTGAGAGAATGTCCATCTTTCTTTTCTTCTTCTTCGTTTTTAGCTGACGTTTCTCCTCGATTATACACAAGTTTTCTTGGATCACCGGTTTAATTCGTATTTTCTTCAGGGACCTCGCCTCTTTTTACGACCGCGTATCTCTCCTCCTCTCAGTGGTTGAAGAGCAGCCGAGTTTTCCTCCTCCTCTTTTATTCCTTTCTTCTTTTTCTCTTCCTTCGAGGGAGCTTCTTCTTTCTTCTTTCTAAACTCTTTTCTTTCTTCTCTTTCTTGCTTTCTTTGCCAATCCAAGTCGCCGTTGTTTTTATCCTTTTCCATGATTCCATCCAGGTATACGAAGGGGGCTTGGAAAAGGGTTGGAAGGGGGGGAGGACGGGATAGGAACAAGATTGGAATGATTCCTCGATTTTTGATAGCGGACGTTAGTTGTTGCGTTTCTTCCTCTCTTTGATGGAATGGAAGGTTAAGGTTAAGGGATTGAGAAGGTTTGATAGGGGTTGGATATATGTAACTTTTATTAATTTGAGGGAAAAAGATATTGAAATTTTAGGAGGGAGGGAAATTTTAGGAGAGAAGAGATTTTTGAAATTTGAAAAGAATGAGAAGAACGTTTTGGCTGGATATATAAATTTGAGAAAGAATGATATTGAAATTTTAAAAGGAAAAAAAAGAGAATTTTTTTAATATTTCTTTCAAACGAGGATAATTTTTGAAATTTGAAAAGAATGTTTTGGCTGAATATATAAATTTAAGAAAAAATGATATTGAAATTTTAAAAGGAAAAAAAACGAGAATTTTTTCAATATTTCTTCGAAACGAGGATTTTTGAAATTTAAAAAGAATGAGAAGAACGTTTTGGCTGGATATATAAATTTGAGAAAAAATGATATTGAAATTTTAAAAGGAAAAAAAACGAGAATTTTTTTAATATTTCTTCGAAATGATTTTTGAAATTTGAAAAGAATGAGAAGATTATTGTGACTCGATATATAAATTTGAGAAAAAAAGATATTGAAAGAATGAGAATTTTTCGAATATTTCTTCGGAACGAGAATGATTTTCGAAATTTGAAAAGAATGAGAACTTTTCTAAATTTGAGAAAAAAAGATATTGAAAATTTAAAAGGAAAAAAACGAGAATTTTTTAAATATTTCTTGCAAACAAGAATAATTTTTGAAAAGAATGAGAAGATTATTTTGGCTCGATATATAAATTTGAGAAAAAAATATAAATTTTGAAAGAACGAGAATTTCTCGAATATTTCTTCGGAACGAGAGTGATTTTCGAAATTTGAAAAGAATGAAAACTTTTCTAAATTTGAGAAAAAAAGATATTGAAAATTTAAAAGGAAAAAAACGAGAATTTTTTAAATATTTCTTGCAAACAAAAATAATTTTTGAAAAGAATGAGAAGATTATTTTGGCTCGATATAAATTTGAGAAAAAAATATATTGAAAGAACGAGAATTTCTCGAATATTTCTTCGAAACGAGAGTGATTTTCGAAATTTGAAAAGAACGAGGAGAAACGAAGGGGAGTTTTTCGGCTTTCTTTCGTTAAAAAGAAAAGAAGAAGAGTTAGGAAGCGGTGACCAATGAATCAGGCCCGTGACGGCCCGAGCCGGCCTATCGAGAATCTTCCTCTTATCTTCGTCCAGCGTGGCGCGTATTTCAAGAGCGTTGGAGAAGCGTTGTTCACGCGGCCGGCGAACACACGTAGGCCGATTTGTGGGCGTATAACAACCGATACAAGGGATATCCTCTCGAATATATATGGACGGGCCCGCGGTATGCGACGAATCTCTCGAGGGAGAGGCTCTCGAGATAATCCGAGCGTTTATCGCTCTGGCCATTTTTGAAAGAAGAGGAAGGAAAAAAAAGAAAGAAATTCCTCTCCAACTCGTGAAACGAGGACCCATATTTTTAAATTCCTTCAAACGCGTAGTCTGACCAAAAATCTGAAAAAAAAACTCCGCGACAACGGTTTCGCTCGAATTTAAATTTTACGAAAAGAATTTACGAAAAAGAAGGGAGGAAAAGAATAAACATTCCGTCCAATTGCGTAAAGAATTGGAAAGATTCCATCATCCCTCGAAAGGACACAACAAGGTTTCCTCCTCCTCCCCCTCCTCCTTCTCCTCGAGCGGAAACGTTACGGGCGATAAACTTCTTTCGTCCGCCCCTGCGCGAGGAGAAACTCGATGGAGTGTTGGATACCACGTGAATACAATTACGTGAAAACTTGGGACAACAAACGCACCCTCCGAACACCGCCTCCTCCTGTCATATTTTACAACCCTCCGTGAAGAAGGAAATGCCGTGGATTTTTTCTTCTTTCCCCCCTTCCCCCTCCCCCCCCCTTCTCAGAAATCACGAATATCATCGTATACATCTCTTCCCGTTCACATTTCATTTTATCGATCTTCACTTCGTATTACTTCTCCTTCTTATTTCGATTTCTTTCGAAAGAATCGAGACACCCTGTGTGTATCCCAATCTCATTACCCCCCCCCCCCACCTCCCCTCTTGTTTTGTCAATCCCTCGCTTCGTTTGCCATTTCACGCGCCCGCCCGACAAATTACCATCACCGAGGATCGGTTTGCCGCGCGAACGACGCAGTTTTAAACGGCCAATACCAATAATGTTTGATTAGCGACAGAGAAGCAAACGTTCATCCATCGATACTCTTTTCTTCTCTACTCTCACGCGGTTTTGAGGGACGAGAAGAGGCGAAGTTCGAAGAGTAGTAGAACTGGTGGTGGTTTCTTCTTGGAAAATTCGAAATGGAAACGAAAGGAGAGGAAGTGGTTTTTTTTCCCCCTTTCTCTCTCTTTCTCTCCCTCGCTCTTTTTTATCGACCGAGGGTAACCCGGATTTTTCGAATATATTCCATCAACGTACGGAGGTCGTATATATTATACGAGGAGAACGCGAGGAACGCCTCGAGCGTGCCTGGCATTACTTCCCTTCCCCTCTAGCTTCGCCGTGGGCGGAAGAAAGGAAAAATCGTTGCACGCACAGTTTTTTTTACTCCACGCGATATTCAATAATTCGGTAAAAATTAATCACGGCTGAAATTGTACGTTTTACGATATATATGTATAATTATTACAATTATTATTATTCGTAATTATTCGATTCAAACCTAAGAATTAGAAAATAGAATTTTTTCGATTCCTCGATGCTTATGCATTTTCTTCCATCGAACGTTTCCAAATACGAAGAGAGAGAGAGAGAGAGAGAGATGTACAATCTCTTTTAAACCAAATATGGCGCGTTTCTTTTCCTCTCTTTCTCTCGTTCAGAAATAAACGCAGATTATTAAGATTAACTCCCTTAAAAAAATATAAACACCCCTCCAATTAACTCTCCATCCTTTCCAGAATTTGATGTGGAAGCAACAACAAGACGGGTGCAATTAAGAGCGGAGTAAGTTTCCAAGAAGAGTCCACGGGACGGTCCTCCCGCGAATTGGCCCACTTAACCCGCTTTGTCGCCCCTCCCCCTCTCCCCCTCCCTTTTATATATTACATCGGTCGACCCCGATGTTTTTGCTCGAGATGGGGGAATGCAGAGAAACGGACGCATTCGCCCTAATTTCTGGAACGAATCGGGAAGAATAGACGAAAAGTAACGTTGAATTTTGATCGTATTTTATATTAATCTTATGATGTTACTTCAATTATTATCTCTCTCCTTTAACGCAGTTTTTTCGAAACTGATTTTTCTTACGAACCAATTGTGAATTCTCTTCCGTTTTCACTCTTCTCCCCTCTATTTTTTAACTTTTGTTCGAGTTTCGTGGCCGTCGGGAGATGTCTCGTTATTTCGACTTTTTTTTTAATTGCGATTAATAAAATTATTTTTTTTGGGGGATTCGATTTTGTGAGAAAGTGAGTTCTTCCTTCTTTTTGTTCTCAATTTTTCTCAATTTTAATTCCAACCTTCCAAAATAATTCTCTATTCCTTCGAAACGAAAATCGATCCCTTTTTACCTCAATCGAATTCACACGCATTAGGAGACAATTCCAAGCATAGCAATTTCCAAAGATAGATCGATCTTCGAAAAAACCGTCCTCTCGAAAGCGCAATTCTCAACAAGGACGAGGCCTCGGTTGTCCGTCGGCGCCGAGCGACAAAAGCTCGTCTCCTTTACCGACGGCGAAAATATCCGGAACGGCAAATTATTTCCAAGGTCGACCCCGGATGTTACGATTTTTTTTCCCCTCAACGATCCTCTTCCGCCAATACTCCAATTTTTTTCCTCTCCCTCCCCCCATTTTTTCGAAACGAAAATTTCCCGTTCCCCTAAACACGCACAGAGAGATAGATAGATAGATAGATATATCTCCAAGGCCGTAACGAGCTTCGATTCTTTTTCTCCTTTTCTTTTTTTTCTCTTCTTTTTCGTCCCTTTTCCACGCGCATCCGTGCCCTCGTGGACACGGATCCGTGCCTCTCAGTTTTCGCCACGTCGTCGTCGTCGAACGTACGAACGAACGTACGAAATTTCGATCCGAATCGAAGCGAAGCGAGGCAAGCAACGGCGCTCGATTCGATGCACGGTGTCCGACGGCGGGCAGCGCGACGCCATTTTATCCAGCTCGCGCTCGACCGCGATGGCGACCGCCTCGCTCGGTTAATATTTCAGTTCGATGTTTTTTGAATAGGTATGTGTGTATATATATATGTATATATGTATATATGTATATCGTTGCTGTTAACATTGTTTCGTTTATCGTATAATTCGTTATATACGTAACGTAGATGGTGGTAGTGGTGGTGGATTTCTTTTTTTCTTTTGAGGTAGGTTCGACGCGTGTATTTCGTATTTCCCGATACAACTTGCTTGTTATTCGTTGTTATTCGAGGTTAGTTTTATAGTCTCGCGTGTTTCGTGTTGTGATGGTTTATCGTGTTATTTTGTAGAATGGTAGCGAGTGTGTTGTGCGTCGAATACGTCGAATAATTTTCGATTCGACATTTTGGGAAGGGGGGGGAGGAAGGAGGAGGAAGGGGAGGGAGGGGGAGTGCATTCAATACAGTTATTTTCATATTTCTTTTTTTTTTCTTCGTTTCGCACGAATTTGAAGAGAGAAACGAGAGAGAGTTTGGATATTTATTAAAATTGTTTAAAAACTTCGGCGAATATTATTTCGACGTCATTTTGGATATTATCTAACTTCCTTAAATTAGATTCTTTGATCTTGAATTTTGGATTGAAGAATTTTGTTAGAATTTTCAATCGTTTCGAGAACAAGTTTTATTCATCCCTACGAGCTCCAAAGCAACTTCGAACTTCGAATAAAACTGCGACGTCTCGATTCCTGGGAAATTTTCGATCATTTGAAATAACGAAATTCAACGAATCGAATCGAATTTTTCATTTTCATTATCCGCGTTCCATTTTCTTTCTTATCGACACATACGTTTTATCGATACAATTTGCGTTAAATTTGCATAAATATAGCCCGTCGGTCACGTTCTTATCTTTCGTTGCTTCTCGATACTCGATACCAGTTTTCTTCTATACGCCGTTTCTAAAAATAACGAAATACGTTCTCGCTGGATATTTGTGAAAAAAAAAAACAAAAAATTTCTACTTCTAACTCGATTCGATTTATATTAACAATGCACAATTTTCAACAATTCGCAATTTGTGACTTCATCAAGATTCGAACGTGATGAAAAGAAAACAAGTTAAAAAGTTTCAAATGTAAAAAGTAATCTCGAATTATATTAAGGATACGTTCTTTGTTCGATTTCTATCTTTATTCTGTGTTCAGTGCAACAACACAGTTTCGAGAAGAGTGAAATTAATGTTCGATTCGATAAATAAAAAGATAGAAGATAAATTGTTTCATAATTTCAAAGATAATTCGAAACCTGTTCGTTTTATATATAAAAATATAGATTGGCCGCGTTTATTAATTTTAAAATGTGTTTCACGCGGTGGAACAAGTTGCAATCGTTGAAAAATTGAATGATTGCAATTATTTTTTCTTAAAATTTAATCCCTAATTTCTTATGCATATTATTTACCATGGAAAAAGATGATAAAAAGTATGAAAAGTAGGTATAATAATATCTCTATCGAAATCTAATACTTTTCTCTCTCTCTCTCTCTATTCTCAAGCTATTTTCATTGGAAAGCTCTCCTCTTGTTTCTCGTCGATTTACAACGAGTTTCTAGTTCAAGGCTTAGAATAGGCCCCTCTCTTTAATCGTTTAACCGCAAGCAGCCAGATGGTGTTTACTTGCCGAGTTGATAACATCATGGCTGCCGATGTTTGTGCAAATGTGTTATTTTTATAAAATGTAGAATGGAATTTCTGGTTTTGGAAAAGGATTTAATTTTATTCTTTTCTTTTCTTTTCTTTTTTAAACAAACATCATTTGCATTGTTCGATCAATGTCGTATCGTAACACATTTGTTCACATCGAGAGATTGGTATGGGAAAAAGTATCCATTTTCCATCTCGTGAACAAAGTTTGAAGATGAATATTTTTAAAAGAAGATTCGAGGGTTAATTTTTTTTAGAGAGTTATTAGAGTGGAAAAAGTGATTTTAAATTCTTTTTATCGATATGATTGGAGGAATTTAATAAATGAATAGAAGATAAATGAAATAAAAGAAAGTCGTTAGGAGTTGTTGTACAAAGTATCGTACAATCACTTTCTATTTTTTCATTTATATTCTACACGGTTTTCACTTTTCACACGATGATAATTCGAAACGAGACACCCTGTATAAATCACATTACATTTCTCATATATATATCCTTTCACATTTTCACACGTGAATATTTAATCCTCGAGACTAATTCGAAATCATTCAATTTCCAATCGAACATATTCCACTAATCAAGATGGTAATTTGAAACTAGACACCTTGTATAAAACACATTACACTTATTTTTATATGTTCTTTCATTTTGATGTAAATTATTTATCGTATAAAAATCTGGAAATTAATCAATTCCCAATTCTCATTATCAAGATAGTAATTCGAAACGAGACACCCTGTATAAAATTCATTACATTTTTTCATATATTCTCTCACATTTTGACACGTGAATATTTATCGTATAAAAGTCTCGAAATCAATTCAAAGTCGTTCAGTTTTCAAACTATTTTCTCTACCAAGGTGATAATTCGAAACGAGACATCCTGTATAAACCACATTACATTTTTCCACGTTATATATATAATCCTCTCACATTTTGACCCATTTATCATACAAATGTTTGAAGACTATGATTCAAAATCATTCTTCAACCTCCAGTCAGATGTTTCTCAGACACCCTGTATATAATTACCCATCACACGTTACATTTTTCACATATTCTCTCGTATTTCGATTTTGTATAAAAAAATGTCAAAATCAATCCAGAATCGTTCAGTTTTCAAACTGTTTTCTCACTACCAAGGTGATAATTCGAAACGAGACACCCTGTATAAACCACATTACATTTTTCTACGTTATATATATAATCCTCTCATTTTATTCATTTATCATACAAATGTTTGAAGACTATGATTCAAAATCATTCTTCAACCTCCAGTCAGATGTTTCTCAGACACCCTGTATATAATTATCCATCACACGTTACATTTTTCACATATTCTTTCATACTTCGATTTTGTATAAAAAATGTCAAAATCAATCCAGAATCGTTCAGTTTTCAAACTGTTTTCTCTTTCTTATCAAGGTGATAATTCGAAACGAGACACCCTGTATAAATCACATTACATTTTTCCATATATCCTCTCACATTTTGACACACGAATATTTATCGTATAAAAATCTCGAAATCAATTCAAAGTCGTTCAGTTTTCAAACTATTTTCTCACAAAGTGATAATTCGAAACGAGACACCCTATATAAATTATATTACATTTTTCCACGTTATATATATACATATAATCGTCTCACATTTTGACACATTTTGACACATTTTGAGACTATAATTCGAAATCATTCTTCCAGTCTGTCAGATTTCTCAGACACCCTGTATATAATTACCCATCGCACGTTACATTTTTCACATATTCTCTCGTACTTGGACACTTGTGCGAATATTTATCGCATAAAGATCTCGGGGCTAATTATGGCGGTTGCACGGACACGAGGAAGGCTCTCCCGGTGGAAATGTTTGGCGAACCGCGGTTTACGAGGTGTCGTCGCTCATCGCGCAACGGCCGTTAGTCCGGTATCGCTAATAAACCCGCTTAACCGAACGCGAATATGTCGCGTTATCGAGGGAAACATTATGTCCGCGTTAACAATGGCCTCGCAATGCGGCGCGCAACCAGAGCTAATCTGTCCTCGAGTTGCCGCTTTCGACGACTCGAGTATATATATATATATATATATATTGGAAATATTTCGTCGTTGTTTTGTTGAGTAATTTTTCGTATTTATTAAACTTTCCAATTAACAATACCTCTCAATATTTAATACGTAATTTTCGAGTCGACGGTGTAGTAGCACGTAGTTCTATCTTTAGGATTTAACCGTTTCTATTATTAATCGTTCGAGTAATATTTTTCTTTTTTAAAATTATTCGATCGATCGAAATTTTTCTCTCGAAGATTTTCAGCGTTACGTTTTATCGATCGAGTAGTGGAAAAAAAAAAAAAAAAAAAGTCGAATTTAAGGGAGGATGACGAGAAATAAGATCGATAAAAATTGCAAAGAGTTTTCTAATCGGTTGGTTACTTGTTTTCTGTCCAGGTTTCCCCATGTGGCGAAGAAGAATTATCGTTGTTCGTTCACCGCCCCACCCACGGCCCATCAAAGGTGAGTACGTACAATAAAGAGTAATTTATAACTGTGGTGTGCTCGAAAACAGGTAGGGAAGGGTTAATTGCAACAAAACGAAGCGAGATGCGAATCGCGCGTCTTGGCAACGAATTCAGTAGTTATTCAATGATCTTCTGTTTCTAACAATGTGAAAACGTGTCTCGTGAGGGACAATTTGTTCGAATCGGCCTATTTATCCGATTATCCGTGTGCAATTAATTTTTAACGGGTCACATATGGCTCTCACTCTCGATCGAAAAATCGCTTTGAAATTTATTAATCGTAAAATGGAGTTGAACGAATTGGTTCAGCTATCGTATAAATCGAACGGGGAATAAATTATAAAGGGAATATTCGATGAATCGACATCCGTTTAATTATCCATAATCCAATTAATTTTTTTCACATTGTGTCGTAGTTTTTCGACCGAGAAATCGCTTTGAATTTCCGTCAATTGCAAAAATTGGAGCAACTTTCTTTCGTCATCTTTCGTATAGATCGAAGAAAAATAAGAAATCTCTTGTATTGAAAAATTCTTCGATAAATCGATGTTTATCCAATTACGTATAATCCAATTAATTTTTCTCGCATATCAGTTTCGTTTTTGATCAACAAAATGGAGTGACTAATCATTTCCGTCGTATAGATCGAAGAAAAATAAGAAATCTCCAATATGAAAATTTCTTTCTTAAATCGATGTTTATTTAAATACATATAACCCAATTAATTTTTCTCGTGTCATCAGTTCCATTCCCAATCAACAAAATGACGAATCACTTGTTCCGTCGTATAGATCGAAGAAAAATAAGAAATCTCCAATACAAAAACTTCTTTGTTGAATCGATGTTTATTTAATTATATATAACCCAATTAATTTTTCTCGTGTAACAGTTCCATTCCCAATCAACAAAATGACGAATCACTTGTTCCGTCGTATAGATCGAACGAAGAAAGTAATCTCCGTCGCAAAGAATTTATTCGAATATATTTCCTTGATTGTCCACGATCCTGAACCAAAATTATTTAAATCCATCGACCGCGAAACAGACCACCGTCTCTATCTCCACCAAAAACTCGTGTCCATTTATTAAACGCAAGTTTGTCGACGTTGCTCGCCGTAAATCTCGTTTCGACCTAAACTCACCGGCTCGTGCATTACGTCCACCGAAATGATTAATACGCGTATCGTAAAATTGGTAGCGCGTATATACACCGCTGCCTCTTATTTCGCCTCGTCCGCTTCCGACGGTGCGAGATCCGGCGGAAGGCGAACGGGACGCCTTTTCCAACGATGAATCCAACGACTTCCTATCCTTCCTCCCAACTCGTGAAAGCGCATCTTTAACACGGGTTGGAGAATTTTTTCTTCTTCCTTTAATTTTTACAAACGACACACCGGATTAAGAGAATTTATATCCGATTATATAATATCCGACGAAGAAATTTCTGACGAGATTGAACAGATCGAAATTTTCAAAAGTTTGGATAAAAATATAAATACGAAAAAAATAGTGAGAAATATATATATTATAATATTATTATTATTATGATATACACGTGTATCGTAACGATGTATCGTTGGACAATATTTCGAATATTCAACGGAACGAATTGGCTAAGAAGTTTCTAGAATAGTAACTTTGGTATAGGAAGGAATTATATATCTGGCTAGATTTTCGCTCGGCGGAAGTAAAAAGCGGCGGAATTGTTTGGAAAGCGTCGTATTGCAATTTGGCGTAACTCGCGTCCGGCGGAAGCGTACCTCCGATTACGATTATTTAAAAAATGGCGGACTCGCAACTTCTCCCCGACTCTTAAAAACCTCTTTTTAACATTTTTATCGCACGAATTTTTTCTTTCTTTCTCCGTTTCCCTCGTATTAACTATTTCTTATCCCGAGACTAGAAATTTCGAATGGATTGTATCTGTTGGACTAAATTGGCTAATTTAAACCCTTGAAACTTCGTTTCTTTCGAAACACGCGGCGAGAAAAATTGGATTACAGGCGAATGAAAATCTCTTCTCGCGCTTCAAGAAAGTAAATACTTGATCGAGGTTATAAATAAATATATATATATATATATAATCCATTCGAAATTGTTGTATATCGATAAAAGTATTTTGCGATTTTAGAAAACTGTCTGAAGGCATGTTTTTCACGCATTTTATTGTATTAAAGGCTACATTTTACTAGCCGTAACTAACTATGGATATTAACAGGATATTCACACTTGCTCGTACGACATGCCGCCATGACAATTACGACGCGTTCTTCACGTCGCGTTGGTTAATTCGACTAGGTATAATAATGCACGCTTGACCTTCACTTTCTTCTTTTGCCTGACCTTTTATCTCCATATCATCCTCACTTTCTATCGTTTTCTTTCTAAAAATCGAAGAATTTGCACCGATAATAATAATAATAATGAACGTTTTTTCAATCCTTATGGCTTATAAGGCTTTTTTCCCCCCTTTTTTCTTCTTTTTTTCTCGCCAGGGTATACAATTTATTTATTTTTTCTAATGCATATTTGGATATAACGTAATGTTATATCAATTTTCTTTCTTCATAAAAGAAAGCCAAACTATCTTTCTGTTTTTCTTTTTTTCTTTTATATTCGATTAATTTCGAAATAAATATAATAGAGCGTCGATTAAAATTGTTTATTAAAATTGTTGTGGAAGGATCTTCTTTCGTGTTTCGTTTAAAGAAGAATGCACGGCGAGTTTTAAGAATTTACACCCGATCTTAGGGAAGACTGGCTTCCCTTCCATCGAATGGTGAAACGGAACGGTGAATTTGCAGGGACACACCTTCGAGGGGTTTTCAGGGCTGGAAATAAGGGCTGCTGGGATATGGTATTAGCCAGTGCGTTATGCTCCATGCCGGTGCGAGGTTGTTGTTCTGGGCTCTTCCCATTTTTCGCTGGAATTTTAAACGTGTGTGTGTGCCTATGTGTGTGTGCGTGTCTCTATTTGAAAAAGAGAGGAAGAGAAGGAGGATGACTCACGATGGAAAAGTCGAGGGAAAGGAAGGTAAAAAGTAATGAAATTTTGTTTAATAAATAATAAATGTTCCTCGATTTTTACAAAAATTTTATATATATATATTTTTTCCAAGATTCTTACGAAATATTAATTTTCCATTGGGAAAGGATATATTGATAATATATCGGGATTCCAAATATTTGTTTACCCTTAAATCATCGAGATCCGCGGCGTGGTCGTAATATCAGCGGAGGTAGTTGGAAAGTATCGTGATAAGCTGACGTGGTTTATTTATAGCCAGTCGTATCTTCTCCTTCCTCGATGCCAGATTCATTAAATTAATCCGTGGCCCTCCTCCTCCCCTTATGACGCATCCTCCCTTCCCTCCTTGTATTATCCGCGTCACAAAAGCTGCTAGTCTCTCGAACAGGGAATCTCCCTTTATTAACTAGAAATATTTCTATACGTTTTTGTATATATTCTTGATATCTTTTCTACGTTTCTTATATATTTTTCGCGCGTTTAAATTTCTATAATTGTGAATTATTTCATTTTTATTTCTAGACATTTATCTTTTTCCGTTCCATTTGTATTATAGAATTGAATTTTGTATTCTCAGATAGTTTAAATTTTCACGATAACGGGTGATAGGTGAGGTAATGGATTCGTTGTATCGATAGATAGAGACTCGTAGTGGACTTACTTTTTCCTTTTATTATCAATTTATGACGTTTATGGAAACGCGTCATAGTAATTGGAGAGAGATAAGGTCTTTCTTATTCTGAAATAATTGTTCTATCCTTGGAATTATTCGTAAAAATCGAATTTAATATTGTACGTTGTTACATTTTTAGGTTAGGTTACCGGTCGGTAACGGTAGAGCGCGGGCTATTTGAAAATTTTGTTTAACGAAACAAAATGTCTAGAAATGAAAGAAGAAACGAATAAATTCGCGCGCTTCCTTTTCCTTCTCCTTTCCTTTAGTAGCCCAGCACGTTTATTTTATTTTAAAGTTGCAGCCCAACTTGTTTGGGTGGATCCGGGTGCAATTGCGAAACTACTGATTTGTTGCATGCGTTGCATCGTAAAACCAGTTGGAAAAACCGGTCGCCGCCTTCCGATATTTACGAGCCAACGTGTGCAACGATTGTATAAAATCCCTGTTTCGTGAGCGCGGCAAATTATATTTTTTCCCCCCCTTCTTCACTTCTCCTCCATCTTTCACGCTTATTATTATTGCTCCGATTCCCGAGTGTTCCGAAAACACACCTTTCCCGGATCGTCTTTATCGACCGAGCTCCCGCTCCGAGAAAAACCGTGTAAAAACGGACGATCAGATATCCAAACCGTTCGTTTCACGTATGAACGCAGATACACGGCGTTCAAAAGCGCGTTCATCGCGTGTATCCGAGCGTGCCTCCATCAACGGTTGCCGCGGGACGGCTGTCATAAAGCCATTAACTTTATTATACCGAGTCATTAACTTAAATATTACGACTCACGTGTCGCGAGTTTCGGCTCTGTTGATTTATCGCAGCCGGGGATTTCATGACGTAACGGAACGCCGCCGCCGCCGCCGCAACCGCGAAACGGTTTGTTCACCTGGTGAACGACGAAGAAGGCGACGAATCCGCGGAGGAATCTTTCGATGAAACGAGGGGAATGGGATTCTTTCTTAGGCTGGATTTTTTTTTTTTTTTCTTTTTGTATTTAACCAACGAGATTCGAAGATTATCCGAATATTTCTTCATTTTTTAATTTTTATTTATTGAGAAATTTGGGTAAAGTGGATCTCTCTGGAATCTGGATTAATATTTTATTTTTATTCAACGAGGTTGAAAGATTTCTCTTTTATTTCTCTCGATATTTATTGAGATAATCGTTCGACAAAGTGGATCTTTTTAGAATTAATATTTTATTTTTATTTCAGGAGGTTGAAATATTTTTTCTTCTTTTTTATTTCTCTCGATAAGGGATTTTGATAAAGTAGATCTTTCTGGAATCTGAATCAATATTTTATTTATTCAATCAGGTTGAAAGATACGAATATTTTTTTCATTTTCTTTGTTTCTAGAAAGATTTTTTCTTTTCCTTTTCTTTTTTTATTTCTCTCGATAAGGAATTTTGATAAGGTAGATCTTTCTGGAATCTGGATTAATATTTTATTTATTCAACGAGGTTGAAATATTTTTTCTTCTTTTTTATTTCTCTCGATAAGGACATTTGATAAAGTTGAAAGATACGAATATTTTTTTCATTTTCTTTATTTCTAGAAAGATTTTTTCTTTTTCTTTTTCTTTTTATTTCTCTCGATAAGAGATTTTTCTGGAATCTGAATCAATATTTTATTTTTATTCAACGAGGTTGAAAGATTGTACGAATATTTTTTCATTTCCTTTAATTCTAGAATTAATATTTTATTTTTATTCAACGAGGTTGAAATCCGGATCGTGAATTTTTTCTTTTCTTTTTATTTCCCTCGATAAACTATTTTCATAAAATAGATTTAATTGAAAGATTGTACTTGAATCTTGTGTCTCGAGTGTGTCGTGGAGAAGGAATTTTTTAATTTTTTGGAATTATTTCTCATCCTTTATTATTTATAAATGGTTGGTGACGTCAACAATTAATAATTTGGTAAAGCAAATCTTTTCTTTTAGCTTGGCATTTTATGTTATTTCATCGATCGTTTCCAACGATTCTTTCTCGATTGGCCGTTACGATTTATTCACAGTTCTCGACTCCATTATACAATTGATTAATGGTGTCGCTGGTATCTTGCAACCAGAGCACTCGAGCGATTCGACTTCCACGAATTCCAGCCCCCTTCCCCTCCCTTTCTGATCCAATCTCCACACAGTCCTCCATTCGAATGATTCCCTTTTACGATGCGCATTTTGCCGCAATTTCCTCCATCTTGCTTATTCACAGCACAATCCACTCCAATGGATCAAATCCGTCCATTCCTTTGAATTCTTTTCTCCTCCCTTTCCTCTCTTTTCTTCGTTTCATCCAATTTTCTATTTCTTCAAAAATACAGGTTTTTTTTATATTAAAAATCGGAAATAAAAAGGAGAAGAATAGATTATCTTCATTACATTTTCGAGGATTCGAAATCCACCCAGAAGAAGAAGAAGAAGAAAGAAAAATTTAACTCTTTTCTCCCGAATTTCTCGAGAAATCCATTTCCAAGATTCCAAAATTCTGTTCAAAGAGAATTTTCCATCCTAAAAAATTTATATTAAAAATCGAAAATAAAAAGGAGAAGAATAGATTATTTTCATTACACACTCAGAGCCTCGAAAGAAGAAGAAGAAGAAAGAAAAATTCATCTCTTCCCTCGCGTCTCGAATTTGGATGGATTTGGAAATGGATTTCCAAGATTCCAAAATTCAGCTGTTCAAAGAGAATTTTCCATTCTAAAAAATTTACAGTAAAATTTGAAATCCAGAGAAAGAAGAAGAAGAAGAAGAAAGAAAAATTCAACTCTCGAATTTCTCGAGAAATCCATTTCCAAGATTCCAAAATTCTGTTCAAAGAGAATTTTCCATTTTAAAAAATTTACATTAAAAACCGGAAACGAAAAGGAGAAGAATAGATTATTTTCACTACACACTCAGAGCCTCGAAAGAAGAAGAAAAAGAAGAAGAAAGAAAAATTCAACTCTTCTCTCTCGAATTTCTCGAGAAATCCATTTCCAAGATTCCAAAATTGAGCTGTTCAAAGAGAATTTTCCATTCTAAAAAATTTACATTAAAATTTAAAATCTAGAGAAAGAAGAAGAAGAAGAAAGAAAAATTCAACTCTTCCCTCTCGAATTTCTCGAGAAACGAAATCCATTTCCAAGATTCCAAAATTCTGTTCAAAGAGAATTTTCCATTCTAAAAAATTTACATTAAAATTTGAAATCCAGAGAAAGAAGAAGAAGAAGAAGAAGAAGAAAGAAAAATTCAATTCTTCTCTCTCGAATTTCTCGAGAAACGAAATCCATTTCCAAGATTCCAAAAGTCTGTTCAAAGAGAATTTTCCATTCTAAAAAATTTACATTAAAATTTGAAATCCAGAGAAAGAAGAAGAAGAAGAAGAAAGAAAAATTCAACTCTTCTCTCTCGAATTTCTCGAGAAACGAAATCCATTTCCAAGATTCCAAAATTCTGTTCAAAGAGAATTTTCCATCCTAAAAAATTTACATTAAAAATCGAAAACAAAAAGGAGAAGAATAGATTATTTTCACTACACATTCAGAACCTCGAAAGAAGAAGAAGAAGAAAGAAAAATTCAACTCTTCCCTCACGTCTCGAATTTGGAAATGGATTTCCAAGATTCCAAAATTCATCTGTTCAAAGAGAATTTTCCATCTTAAAAATTTTTTTTTAATGTATATACATTCTCTCCTCCTTCTCGAAAACGTATTCATTTTCCTGCTCCTTGCCTCGAGGTGGGGCAAAGTGGGGCACGAAAGGCTCCATATATCAAAAAAGGGAAACAGGGTGGGGAGGGGGGAGGGGATGGCGGTGGTCGAGGAGAAGAGGGCGTTGGAAGGAGGCCGGCGTTTTTTCGGGCCCTCGGATTTTTATATGGGTTTCGGGATTTGAAATGAGGATTTACGGGCGGCGTTGGCCGAGAAACATTGTTTCAAATAAGACGTCTCGACCCGTGGAAGGTGGCCAGGCAAGGAAGGAAGTTAACGAAGCGTTGATGAAATGAAAAGCACAGAGGACCATCTCTCTTGAGAAGGGGAGAACGAGGTGGCCATCCACGGGATAAAAATTCTAGAGTCGCAGAGACCGATAAAAAAAAATAAAAAAAGGAGAGCCAGCCCCTCGATTCGAGGGGTGTGATTCTGTGATTCTCCGTTCTAATCCTCGACTGGGTCGAGTATAATTTTTTTTTTTTTTTTTCGTTAACACAAATTAGAAATCGATGCTTGAAAATGATAAAAGAGAAATGCAAAACTCGATCAGAAAAAAAAATTTCCGATTTCAATTAATTCGAATATTCGAAAAAAATTATTTGGGAGCTGAAATTTAATAGCTTATTTATTAAATAAGCTCCATCAGCGATAGAAACCACTTGAAAGACAAGAAGAATGCAAAATTTGATCAAAAAAAAAAAAAGAAATTTTCGATTTCAATTAATTCGAATATTCGAAAAAATTATTTGGAAGCTGAAATTCGTTAAATAAGCTCGAATATCCACCAGCGATTCGAGGATATTCTTCATTCAAATTCTTCAGAAGAGGATCGGAAGAGGACGATCTTAAGAGGAGAACGAGGTGGCCATCTCTGGAAAAAGAAAAATCCAGCCTCAGAAAAATTAAAAACTCGAAAAACGATCTAAAAGACAAGAAAAACGCAAAACTCGATCGACTTTTCGATAAGTAAAAGCCAAATAAAAAGAAATTATTACTAATAGAATATTCGAGAAAATTACTTGGAAGCCGAAATATAGCTTATTTGTTAATAACCTTGAATACGAGATTACAAGATTTTCCTCCTCTTTCCACCATTGTGAACAGTAGCATAAACAGCTTGCAAGTACAGTCGAGTTCAATCCAAAACTTGAAAAATATCTTTCGATTCTATATCCATATAAATATAAATAAATTGATAAACGTGATAATAGCATTGAAGTCAGAAATATGGATAATACGTACATGCTACACCGAAATATACATAAGCTTTATATATAGAAGAAATAAAAAAAAAAAAGTCTCCAATAAGAAGAATAATTCTAAGTCTGCGTCGGTTTATATATGAGCATGTAAATGGAGATTATTTCGTGCGAGCCCTTCGAGAACCATTTTGGTGGTGGAGGGGGAAGGATCAGCCGATTGCGCGCGCATGCGCCCCAACATCTTTATGAACTCGTTATTACAGCGAGCAAGCGGATAATCAAAGAGCGGTTCCCGAGCTCCCTCTCTCTCTCTCTCTCTCCCTCTTTCTTCTTTCCTTCTTGGTTGCTCGGTTTCCAGCCTCCGCTTCTGATTTCTCGCGCACCTAATTTTAACGATTTTTTCCCTCCTCCCCTTACACCCAATTCTCGAACGTGTCCAGGCTTTATCTTATTAGAGATCGATATTGAACGGATAGCAATTTCAGGGTAGGTTAAAATCGAGAAGAGAGAGAGGAATTCTTTTTTTCTCGATTGATATAATATAAAATAGATAGAAAAGATTTAGATTTGATCCATTCGATATTCGAAACGTCAGTAAAAATTTATTGATCCGCATCGATCGGTGAACAAGATGGCGGTTCCCCAATCGGCCACCCTTGACGAGGAAAGTTTTCATTACGCGTTTAAAATTAAGACCCCCCCCCTCGTCTTAATACCTCCCAATTCCCATTCCAAACGTGTGGTTGCAGATGCTCCTCTCCTCCTTCGTGGAGACGGTGGCCATGTTCGAAAGGGGTGGTGGAATTCCGTTTCGAGGAAAGGTCCCACGTGAGGAGGAGAGGGGGAGGGAGGGGACGAGACGCGTTTATTTGGAATACACCGTGGGGTGTTGTTGGTTGTGTAGGTTAGCCCGTGTATCATGCATTTTTCAGGTGGAATCGTCGTCCATTTTGCACGCTGCGTCGAGGGACACGAGATACGAGCCTATCCCTTGCTCGTCGTTTCGCTCCTCCTTTTTTTTTTTTCTCGAACGAAGGAACTTTCGAGACAAATATTATCTCCAAATACCAACCTCGCTCTTAAGATACGAAAATTCACGTTGGAATTCTAAAATCATTTGGTATGAAAGGTAATCAGCAATCGATCTGAAAAGAAAAGAAAAATATCTTAAGATACGAAAATTCGTAATTGGAATTCTAAAATCACGATGCGAAGGATAATCGATCCGAAAAGAACAAAAGGAGGCTGTTTTTAACGAAACTGAGAACGTTGTTGTTCGTGGGGGAGCTCTTGCTCGAGCGCGTTTCGAGCCTTTCTCTGCCTCCCCCCGAGAAGAGGGGGATGCTTTTCCCGGGCGTCGAAGGGGTGGTTGCGGCACGCTATTGATCCGTGGTCGAGCGTGGAACGCTGGGGGGGTGGAGCCTCGGTGGCGCGTAGGGTTGTTTCAGCGTTTCCAGCCTCCTGATTGGCCGGGCGGAGCAAGATGGCCGCCGCGCGCCGCGGAAACCTGGCCATCCTGGCTTTTCTTCCACTTTTCTTGCGCCCTCCTCGTTCCGGGCCAAGAACGGCGTGGCTCGCAGCAACAAGAAGACCCCGGCCTTGCCTGAGAACCCTTTGCACGAAATTTATTGCCGCGATATATATACATATATATATATATATATTCGCATCCATTAGATGCGCGTCTCTTTTGCTTATCCCTTCTCACCTTTTTTCTTCTCTTGTTCCTTTTTCTTTCGTTCGGGTTGTTCCTCCAGGAGAGTCTGGAAGGGAAGGAAAGTGTAATTAATCGGGATTTGAAATTGTTGATTCGGATGATTAAAAATCGGTGTACCGGATCTTCTTGATTGGCTCGAATGCTGCCACGTGTTTGATGCGTGTAAGTGTGTAACTCGTATCGTGGAGAGTTTTAACGACGCTTGATATTCGCAGGGCCTTGAAATATTTAAAGCAGTGGCTCTCAACTTGTCATTTTTAATCAACTTTTTTTTCTTTTTTTTTTAATTCTCTTAGTATTTGAAATTTTTTTAAATATTCTTTAGACAGTTAGGGGAAATTTATTCGAAATGATTCGTTTTATAAAAATCAAGAAGGAATAATAATTCAGCCTCGAATGAATAAATGTAAACGGAAATTCTTTTCTTTATCTTTCGCCAAGTTAATATTCTCGAATTTTTTCGAGGTTGCAAAATGGAGTCGTGATGTCAGAAAAAGAGTCCAAAATAATTATGGAAGAATTATATTTGCATTTGTTCGCAATTACGATTCACGAAAAGTTAACACATTCTCGAATTTTTTCGACGTTGCAAAATGGAGTCGAAAGGAAGATCCAAAAATTTCTCTTCGAATAATAAGAATAATTACAATTCTAATTTTTTTTCTCCAAAAATTTCTCCTCGAATAATAACAATAATTTTTCCCTTTTCCTTACAATTAGATGACCAATTAGAATTTTAATTTTTTTCTCGAAAAATTTCTCCTCGAATAATAATAACAATTTTTCCTTACAATTATGACCAATTAGAATTTTAATTTTTTTCTTCAAAAATTTCTCTTCGAATAATAACAATAACTTTTCCCTTTTTCTTACAATTAGAAGTGACCAATCAGAATTCTAATTTTTTTCCTCCAAAAATTTTTCCTCGAATAATAACAATAATTTTTCCTTATAATTACGACCAATTAGAATTCTAATTTTTTTCTCCAAAAATTTCTCCTCGAATATTTTTCCTTACAATTAGATGACCAATTCGAATTTTAATTTTTTTCTTCAAAAATTTCTCTTCGAATAACAATAACAATTTTTCCTTTTTCTTTACAATTACGAGGTGACCAATTAGAATTCTAATTTTTTCTAACTCCTCGAATAATAACAATTACTTTTTTCCCATAACTTTTCCTTACAATTACGAAGTGAATTCTAATTAAAATTAGAATTTTTATCCAATTAGAATTCTAATTTTTCTCTCCAAAAATTTCTCCTCGAATAATAACAATAATTTTTCCTTACATAATTATGAGATGATCAATTAGAATTCTAATTTTTTTTTCCAAAAATTTCTCCTCTAATAATAACAATTTTTCCTTTTTCCTTACAATTAAGTGGCCAATTAGAATTCTAATTTTTTCCTCCAAAAATTTCTCCTCGAACAATAATAATAATAATAACAACTTTTCCCTTCCCCTTACACTTACCAGGTAAAAATTCGAAAATGAAGTCGAAAAATGATCGATCGAATTTGAAATTTCCCCTCATCGAATACAATTCTCCTTATTATTTCCCTAACAATTCTCAAAAGCTCGAGAAACTAATAAAATTAATTATTCGATCGATAATAAAAACAACATCTTCCCTTCTCTCTTACGAGTCGCGAGACGATCGATTCGCCTCTCTCTCTCTCTCTCTCTCTCTCTCAGGAAAGAGAGGCTGGAAAATGGAGTCGCGTTGAAAAGAGAAAGAGAAAAGGTACGATCGATCGAATCGAAAGTTTGCCAACTCTTGCATCAACATAACTGAAAGTTCATCGAGCCAGCGAACGAAAGTCGTTGTTAACGAGCACCTAATCCGATCCGGTGTATCGTCCGCATAATTCCAGGTGGTTAAGCGTGTCCGCGGCACGGCAGGCACGCCGTGCAATCGGAACTAATGGCGAAAGCATTAGCGACGAATTGTCAGAGATATACACAGAGGGACGATATATAAGACGGGCGAGCGGGAGACCATAAACTGTGCGCGCGCATGTGTTGGGATACGTGCGCGCGCTTCAAAATGTGTGAATATTCGTGAACACCTGTGCACCTTGTCCCGCCATTTGCAAATTGTGCACCGCGGCGTCGAAAAGATGTTTTAACGCCTTCCCGCGGATAACGTGTATTTATTATGCGGAGAGGTGTTCGTTATTTTGAGATAATTGTGAGTTATGTCCACGGATTGTGGAAAATGGCGATTGTGGACGCGAGACTGATGTATGCACTTTTCTCTCTCTCTCTCTCTCTCTCTCTCTATTTTCTTTTTTCCTCTCCTTTTAGGAAAGTTGGAAGTAGGATGAGAAGAAAGTGGGGGGGGATGTATATCGGAATTTAGAAATTCGAGAAGAGTTTACGAATTCCTTTGCGTTATTTCTTTTCCTTTTTTTTGAGAAACGATGGAAGAGGGAGGAGTGAATAAATTTTTGTACAATTTATTTATCGCAGGGGAGATAATTATTTTGGATTATTGAGGGATCGTTGAGGGAAGTGAAAATGATTTTTTCTTTTTTTTCTTTTTTTTGTTGGAAAATTTTGGACATTGCATATTTTGCGAGATCTTTGAGAAACGATGTTCGAAAGAAAGAAAGTAATTCTTGTATATTTGTCGCAGAAAAATGGCGAAACTCGTTTACAATTCCTTTATTAAAAATTTTTGAGATATTCGTCGAAAGAAAGGACGAATAGCTTTTCTTTTTAAGAAAATTGAAAATTGCCGTTCCTTTGTGGAATCTTTGAAAAACTTATGTTCGTCGAAAGAAAGTAATTTTCATATATTTATCGCATGGCGAAAAATGCAAATTGCCATTCGTTTACAATTCCTTTATTAAAAATTTTTAAGAAACGATACTCGTCGAAAAAAGGAATAATCTTTGTATATTCGTTGCAGAAGAGACGTTATTTCGAGATAATTATCGAGTTATATCAAAGGATTGTGGAAAATGGCGAAAAATATAGGAAAAAATTAAAAATTGCAATTTCGTAAATTTACATAATTCATCGAAGGAAGAACTAATTTTTCTATTATTATATATTATTTTATATAAATTAATCTTATACAATTAATCTATCTATCGAAAAGAAAAAGAAATAATTGTGGAAAAGTTAAAGAAATTTTGTTTTCTTTTTTTCTAAAAAGCCATGTACTCTCTACGATAGAAAAATTAATTATTACACGACAGAAAAGAAAATATATCTATATCTACCTAAAGAAACCACCATTTTGATTCGCTTTAATTATTGGATGGAATTCAGCCGTGTTGTTTGCCGGCACGGCAGTAAAAGGGTGAAGGGGTCGAGGATCTTGGAGGTTGTTCAGACAGCATCAGGAGGAAGAAGGAGAAACTGTGGTGGAGGTTGGGATGCTTTAGCCTTTGGGGGCCGCGGTCGATACCGCGTCTCTCCGTGGAAAGCAGTGTTGCCAACTGGCTTGCCTGGAATTTGCACTTTCCTACCCACCTTCGGCCGCCGTGCCGGCTGCCACTACCCCTCCTCCCCTTTACTAAATATCCCAATAAAACCCTTCTCCTCCCCTCTCCTCCTCCTCCAATATTTTTAACAATCCGTGCAAAATTTATTATAATTATCTCAATTCGATATTGTCTCTCTCTCTCTCTCTCTCTCTCTCTCTTTCTCCTCGTTTCCTTTAATTTCATCGAAGAAAATCTTGTATACGTTATATATCTCAAGTTTCCACCGATTTTTAAGGTCTCTCTGAGAGATCTGTTCAGGAGAAGAAGAAAAAAAGAGGGAGAAAATGGCATCGTGACGAATCCAAGGCGAAACATAATCCAGTCGAAGGGTAAACAATCGTGAGTAAGGGTTGATTTTTTCTTCTTCTTTTTTCTTTTTTTTTTTTTTTGCATAACCCTCGCCAGAAGGCGAAAGTGTCGGGGAACTGTTGGTTGGAGGGGAGAGGAGGGGGCCTTTTAGCAGCAGCCTAGCTAGAGCTAACTAGCCGACTGGCCGACTGACTCTGTCGTCTCTCGTCAACGTTGGCCTCGTTCAATTTTCACTGAAAATATGCGGATTACACGGAAGGCTGGACAGGAATCGACATTGAGCGAACGAACGACCTTCCCTAGTTGGGGTCGTTAAAACGATTCCTCCTTTCCAATTCGAAACTCGCCGTTTCCTTGGCGATCATGGCGCGTACCTAATCCTTTAGAAACAATCCTTTCTCGAACGCTTTGAAACGGCAAACAGGGAGAGGAATTTAGTGGACGGACGCCAACTAGCAGAATCCCAATTCCGTTGTTCCAATTTCGTTTAGGGGAGGAAGAAGCTTATTCCTTTCGAAATTCGAATTAAAACTCACCATTCTTATATATACATATCGAGAAGAAAGAAAGAAAGAAGGAAATCTCTCAGCGGTAGAAAAGGGTATGAACAAGCGGCGAGCGAACGAACAAAAGAGGAGAGGGAAGGGATAGCGATGATTTCGAGTGAATCTACATCATGAAAAAGCACGTACCACTTCAACACTGTCGATTTCAATATGTTTTTGTTGCGCCTCTTAAATTCACATTTTTGATTTCTTATGCTCTCCTTTCGAATTAAAACTCACGATTTTTATATATACATATCGAGAAAAAAGAAAGAAAGAGAGAAAGAAAGAAAGAAGGAGAGAAGAGATTTCTCAGCGATAGAAAAGGGTATGAACGAGCGGCGAGCAAACGAACAAAAGAGGAGAGAGAAGGGATAGCGATGATTTCGAGTGAATCGTACGTTACGAAAAAGCCAAACGTGCCACTCTAACACTCTTCAATGTGTTTTTATTGTGCCTTTTAAATTCACATTTATGACCTCTTATGCTCTCCTTTCGAATTAAAACTCAAGATTTTTACATATATATACATATCTAAAAGAAAGAAAGAAAGAAAGAAGAGATCTCTCAGCGGTAGAAAAGGATATGAACGAGCGGCGAGCAAACGAACAAAGAGGAGGGAAGGGATAGCGATGATTTCGAGTATCGAGTGAATCGTATGTCACGAAAAAGCACGTGCCACTCCAACACTCTCGATTTCAATGTGTTTTTATTGCGCCTCTTAAATTCACATTTATGACCTCTTATGCTCTCTCTCTCTTTCTCTCTCCCTCTCCCTTCTGCCCTCTCACGCGTAATACAGTGAACGACGAATCGGAGGTCGATTCGAACAGCCGACAATTAGAAACGTAATATAATATATTCTAGCGTGTATAAAGAAATATTTTTATTCATAAATATTCAGCCATTATGAAAATTCGAATGTAATTTTCGTATATAAGATTACGTCTATTTTGAAAATTTGATTAATCGCTCTTTAATTATTTCGAATACGAAATTCAAAAGATGGAAAAGATGATTTTTACATCGATATTTATATATATACGTTTGGAATTCTTCGGATTCTTTTTCATATTTCTTTCCTCTTCTCGTTAATCGCGATCGACGTTTCAAAGTATCCATTTATTTTTCCATCATTCGTCGAATAATTTCTTGGAAGAATAAAGATTTTCGATTCAACGAAAAAAAAAAAAGAAAATAGGATATTATTGTATCCTTGTTGCAACCTATTTAACATACGTGCAGGATGATGCGGAGATCGAGTATTGTTTCGCGGCGAGGAAATTTGAATTTAACGACCCACCCGGTATAAATAATTCAACGTTCGATCTCTCGGAGCGATTCGGTTTCGAGACTTCGGTCGAAGATGATGCAAATGTAACATCTCGGTCGAAGAGAGAGAGAAAGAGAGAGGAAAAAGGAGAAGGAGAGGGAGAGAGAGAGAGAGAGAGAAAGATAGCTTAATTACGCGTATGAGAAGTGGCATTTTATGTTTATTATTTTATAGCGGTGTAATCTGTGCACGGTTAGGCTTAAATAGACGTTTAAAACTACGACGACCGGCGCTGTACACGCAAAGCTTGTAAAACAACGATTTATCGTTCGAAAGAGAAAGAATTCACGATTTTCCACGTTTTTCGAATCCTGGTGATTTCTTTGATTAATTATCGATCACGGTGAAATCGAATGGTTTTAAGAGAGCCGTGTAAATATATGTGTGTGTGTGTGTGTATATATATATATTAATCCATATTAATAAATTACTAAATATCATTTATCGCAAAAATTTCGTTAGAGGGAATCGTCGATTTCTCGTCAAAGTTAAGATGGCGGTTCGTTCGGAACGGAATGAGAATATATCTGCAAAATTAATTTGAACGAGTAACTGTAACACAGTATAACACGATACTATTATTATTTCGTCGAAATAACTCGGTCGATAACGTAGCGCCCGAGTATCTTTCTCTCTCTCTCTCTCTCTCTCTCTGTCTCTCTTCTTTTCCGACAGAGGCGACGATCCATAGTTGAATGGAATCGTTGTCGAGATCGAAGATAAAAGGGAGGAAGAGGCTATTAAGATATCCAGTGGGCTGGGCCCGAAATCTCGACGCGACCAGGCCACCGTTTTCCCTCCAAATTCCTCCCCTCCCCTCCCCTCCTCGATCGAAAATATTTAAACATTGTGACACGCAACCCGAGAGAGAGGCGTATATTTATCAAATTTGACGCTTTTATTTCGAAACGGTTTTCGAAACGAGGCAGGTATATCGTTAATAAGCCCTTTTTCCTCCCCCTTCCTCGCTCGTCGTTTTCGTTCCCCTCGTCTCGAAAGTTTTAAACAGCGGCGTTCTAAACAGGGGGAAATTCACGATCGAATATCTTCTTCTACGATCTACATCGCGATACCAATAATTAATATTAGGCCACCAAGACGAAAAGAAAACGTAATTGGTATATACCGTGAAGATATATATTCTCCACAACAGCCACGTAGCAAATACGCGATAATGATCGAGAGAATATCGGTGCACGTCAAGTTTGCGAGAGGAAATATATTCGAGGATTTTTTTTATCGATGATGAGAACAGCGAGGGTACAGTAATTGGGTGCAATTATTCGAAAATACCCTACCTTTATCCAAGATGGAGTAATTTCTTGTCCCCTGAGTGGTTATTGCGGACTCGACAGAAGGCCGATTGAGTCACTAGTCTCTCCTTGGTGGCCGCAAAATGGCGAAACAAAGCAGCCGCTTTTCGAGCCATTCGAGTTGATCGAGCTCGGTTGCGTCCTCCTGGAAACGGCGGTTTAAGAATTGGCGGTGACTCGATTGGCCGCCGCTAGAGCCCGCTCATTACACTCCGCCTCGGTCGTGGTCGATCATCATTGGCATCGTGGCGAATCGAGATCACCGCGTTGCTGGTGGTTTAGAAAATGGCCGTTTCAAGCGAAAGATAAATATATCGTACAGTTTATATATCGCGCGTTATTTCGTTTGATTCTGTTTGATTTTGGAGGGGGTTGTACAGGGTGTCTTGGTTTTTCATGGTATGTAATATATAACGTTTGTATTTGGTAAATGATGAATAAGGAGAATTGTAAAGAAATGTAAGTTAGCTTTTTTCTGCGCATTATGTATGTATATATTTCTTTTTAGATTGCCATTTTTCGTATTTTCGTGCGTGCTTCTTGTGTTGCGCAAATGGTATGAGTAAGAAAAAGGTGAGTATGGTAAGTATGATTAGATGTAAGAAAATTGTTAAAAAAAAGAGAGAGAGAAATAAATAATATGGCAATTGTAAAAGGTAAGTATCAAAAGGTAGGTATAGGTAAGTATATGGGATTCAATAAAAATATCTAAAAAATTTTGCGTTTTAGCAGTTTTCGAGTTAAATAGAAAAATTGGCGAAAAATTTCGAAAGTTCCAAGAATTTGACGTCACTTCCAAGAACTGACGAAATTCTGAGAAAAATTTCTCGATAGACCTCCTGTCGTATCATGTTCTCCTAATACAAAGTCGAAAAATTGGCGAAAAATTTTATTCGTTCGAGAATTTCGAAAATTCTAAGAATTCCGAGAGTTCCAAGAATTTGACGTCATTTCCAAGAATTGGCAAAATTCTGGGAAAAATTTCTCGAACAACCTCCTGTCAAGTTATGTTCTCCTAATACAAAATCGAAAAATTGACGAAAAATTTTTCATTCGAGAATTTCGATATTTCCAGGAATTTGACGTCATTTCCAAGAACTGGTAAAATTCTTGGAAAAATTTCTCGATCGACCTCCTATCATATCATGTTCTCCTAATACAAAATCGCAAAATTGGCCAAAAATTTTTTTCATTCGAGAATTTCAATATTTCCAGGAATTTGACGTCATTTCCAAGAACTGGCAAAATTCTTGGAAAAATTTCTCGATCGACCTCCTATCGTATCATGTTCTCCTAATACAAAATCGAAAAATTGACGAAAAATTTTTTTTCATTCGAGAATTTCGATGATTCCAGGAATTTGACATCATTTCCAAGAATTTCGAAAATTCCAAGAATTTGACGTCATTTCCAAGAACTGGCAAAATTCTGGGAAAAATTGCTCGATCGACCTCCTGTCAAATTATGTTCTCCTAATACAAAATCGCAAAATTGACGAAAAATTTTTTTCATTCGAGAATTTCGATAATTCCAGGAATTTCGAAAGTTCCAAGAATTTGACGTCATTTCCAAGAATTGACAAAATTCTGGGAAAAATTGCTCGATCGACCTCCTATCGTATCATGTTCTCCTAATACAAAGTCGAAAAATTGGTGAAAAATTTTTTTCATTCGAGAATTTCGATGATTCCAGGAATTTGACGTCATTTCCAAGAATTTCGAAAATTCCAGGAATTTGACGTCATTTCCAAGAACTGGCAAAATTCTTGGAAAAATTTCTCGATCGACCTCCTATCGTATCATGTTCTCCTAATACAAAATCGAAAAATTGACGAAAAATTTTTTTTCATTCGAGAATTTCGATGATTCCAGGAATTTGACATCATTTCCAAGAATTTCGAAAATTCCAAGAATTTGACGTCATTTCCAAGAACTGGCAAAATTCTGGGAAAAATTGCTCGATCGACCTCCTATCGTATCATGTTCTCCTAATATAAAGTCGAAAAATTGGCGAAAAATTTTTTTCATTCGAGAATTTCGATAATTCCAGGAATTTGACGTCATTTCCATGAATTTCGATAATTCCAGGAATTTCGAAAGTTCCAAGAATTTGACGTTATTCCAAGAATTTCAAAAGTTCCAAGAATTAACGAAATTCTTGGAAAAATTTCTCGATCGACCTCCTGTCGAATTATGTTCTCCTAATACAAAGTCGAAATTTCAAACTTTTGGGAAAAATTTTTGTCTTTGTATCAGGTGAACGCGATGGAAGATGAATTGTTTTTTAAATTTCGAAAATTTTGATCGATTTTTTCGATTTTTCGATTAGAAAAGTATAATTGGACGGGAGTTGGCACGTGAAAATTTACTTACCTGATATACTTATTTCTTTAAACTGTTATTTTTTTCGCAGAAACGAATCGTTTTTGCGAAATTTTACTTGTATCTACGTATGAAATTTGTTACGCTTGCTCTATTTTTTACTTGTTTTTTTTTACATACCTACCTGTTAGTTTATAATCTTGATTTATATCGTTGTTATCGTTCTCAGCGAAAAATGTTTCGGATAAAAATTAAATGGTTTTAAGAGGGGTATATTCTGAGATTATTAATTTTTTTGTAAATGTATGTGCGAAAAAGATACGAAATATAAGTTTATTCTTTTAAATGGGATTGTATATTTTTCACTGCACGAATCGATGTATTTCTGCATTCTCTGTAAAAAAGTATTAAACCTTGAAACTCGAAAAGATGTTTATTTACGAAATATTTAATAATAATTAAATATCTTTTAAACCATTAATTTTTCGCCCTATATGGTTAAGTAATTTTTTATAGAGAATAACCCGTTGCATCTATTCACGGATTAAAAAATATATGATTCTATTTAAAGAAATGAAATTGACCTTCGTACAACCTTCGCGAGCCTATCCAAAGAAAAAAGTAATAAAATCAAAATGTAGCCCTATCGAAACCATTCAACTTTTATCCGAAACATTTTTCAATATCTCTAAATACAACCGAGATATTAGCCTTCAAATTTATGTGACTCGTATAATATACCGGGTGTCCCAATATTCCCCCTCGCAATATCTCCTTTATTTCCACAAATATTAAAAAATACTTTAGACCAAAGTTGAACAGTTTCGAAGGGACTATAACGTGATATAATTATTTTCCCCCCTGGACAAAGATCCACCATCCAAACCCATCTCAACTTTCTTTATAAACACGTATATCGACCACATACCAAACTACGTCCATAAATAACCTACTAAGAATACGATTCTACCAAAAAAAGAAAAAAGAAAAAATAAACAATCATCGAAAGCTCGAAATCTACTAAATTAATTCAATCACAAATCCTATCTCCAACGTTCGCCCCGCGATCGATCCTCAATAAAAGAAGAAAAACCTCTACGGAAAGAAGCGGCACTCGACACGGAAGGCAGTCCGCAGGTAGACACGGTGGCAGGCCTGATTGGCCCTGCCCCCGACCGATGTTCCATCCTACGCATTTGCCTCCGTGTCCACCGCGTCCTCGTGCAGAGGCGGACTCTTCTTCCCAACTTCTCTCCTCTCGACTTCTTCTCTACCTCTACCTCTACCTCTACCTCTACCTCTCGTGCTTCTTCCGCCTCGCCACCCTCGAGCGAGACGGAGAACCGAGCGTCCAACCGAGCTAGAGAGAGACAGGCAAGGGTGGTACGCGGCGCGTACGTAGGAATCGGAGGGAACCGGCGATCTGGGCTGCCCGTTGTTCAGTGGCGTGGCGGCGAAGCGTTTGCCGGGCTAACTCGCTCGCTCGCTCGCTCGCTCGCTCGCGTATTTCCGTTCCGTGAACCGAACGTTCGCCAATAAGCGTATAGGAGTCGGTGTCCCGTACGCCTTCACTCCTCGCCGCCTGGGCCGCGAGCGGCGGCAGCGGCCGCCGCCGCCGCAACGGCAGTCGAAACTTCGCGATGCAACGGCCGAACGCGTTCCTCGCAACCGCGATCTACCCTCCGACGCTCGATCGCCTCTTCACCGTCGCGCGATGCGCTCCTTCCGCGCCCTCGCCCTCCTAATTTCTCCTCTTCTCGCCCGTTTCTTCTCGCGAGGAGGGGGGTAGGGAGGGAGGAAGGGAAGGGAAGGGAAGGGAAGGGAATCCCTGCTTCCTTTTCCGTTTCGTGCACGGGGAGGGGGAGAGAGGAGGAGGAGAGGGAGGAAGGAGGGTGGAAGGGGCAGAGACGCGCTTTTATCCCCGCGCACTTTGTTTCGTGTGTATTATTTCGTTGGTGGTAGGAAGGGGGTGGTGATGTAAGACGTAGCAACGACGTAGTAATAGTACACGTAGTTATAGTGAGTGCGATCGAGAGAGAGAGAGAGAGAGAGAGTATAATAACGTTGATTATTTTCCTCTCGTTTTTAGACACGCGTACTCTTTCATCCCTCTCTTTGTATTAAAAAATTTCGTAAATTATCGATGATAATTTGAAAAAAGAAAAAAAAAGAAGAAGAAGAAGAATCGGTGGACGATACGAAAACGCGATCGATCGAGATCGAGATCGAAATCGAGATCGAGATCGAGATCGAAAAGGGGTTGGTTAAAAATTGTGCGAAACGAAAGAAAAAGGAAGGAAGGAAGGAAGAGAATAGTGAGCGCGCGATTCGCTGGTTTTGGAAAGGGAGAGGAGGGAGGAGGAGGAGGAGGAGGAGGAGGGAGGAGGATCGCGAAGAAAGAAAAGAATAACCGATGTGTTTGGCCGGCGGCCACGTTGGAAATCGCGTGAACGTGCATTGGATGTTTCAGCAGCTGGAAAACGAGACGGCATGGACTAGCCGTTCGCCCCGTGGAAACCCTTGGAAGGGAAAAGGGCATCCCCTCCCCCGGCCCTGCAAGCGTCGCGACGCTCGGCGACGCCGGTGCAACGTCGTCGATCCGCCTCTCCGCCCTTCTCGACGTCTCAGCCGGAAGGTGAGTTTCATTCTTTTCCTTTTTTTCTCTTAAGAACCGATCGAGAAAGTCAGAAAGGGAGCAGGGGTCGATAACGAAACGAGAGGAATAAGAGGAATTGAATCGTGTTCAATTCGAATTGGCGAATCCTTAAATTTAATTCGAAAATATCATTTGCCGTGAAATAGGTAATATTGATTAAACCGATGTGTCGACCGGTTGTATAATTAAACTATTGACACGGTAGTAATGTAAGTAAGAAAGTAGAAACAACGGTGATTTTAAATTTTAAAATTCGAAAGTGTATCATATATCTGTGATATCCGATAACAACGAGAAACAATGGAGGAATAATTGTAACGATAATTTAAACGCAATGATTTTGCCCATTGGTAATAATAACAACCTGAAACATCGATAATAAAAATAACAACAACAATAATCGTGATGATAATTGAAACGCGATTATAACCAATTGGCAAGTGACCGAATAATTAATAATAACCGGAATCATCGATAATAATAAGATATTAATAGCGACGATAATGATAATCCTAGAAAAAATATAATTCAAACATGATACAACTGTCGCTGATTAAAGCCATCGATGATGCCATTCGCTGTATAATGGCCAATAATATTAATAACAGCAATAATCCCAATGATTATAGTAATAATAATTCAAACGTAATTGGCGAATAACCAATTCCGAATAATTAATAATATTAACGGCAAATAATAACCTCAAACTTCGATTCGAATATTTGTGGCACGTACTAAACGTTAAGATTATACCGTTCACGTAATTAAAAATAGCCAACCAGCCAACTAATAAATCCTAACCTAACCTAACCTAACAATAACGACGTAATAACCTTAAAAAGTAGCGCAAAGATCCGATTGTAATCCGTCCTCCAAATCGGCGAAAAAATAACAACGATGCATACGTAACAATCGTAATAAATAAACAACGGGCAAGCGACAATCGTCCATCCTGCCACGCTTTTCCTTCGCTGTCTTCCTTCGTTCGCACCGATGACGCGTGAAAACGTAGTAAAATAACGCTGAAACACGCGTGCATCGTCGTAAAACCCGTCGAAACGGTCGATAGTTGGAGCACGGTTTTCCTTTCGTTCGACGAAATTGCCTTAACGAAGATCGTACGCCGATGGAAATACGGCCGCCTTACGAGCCGACGATACAACAAAAACCGCCACGCGCTTAAATCCAATAATTCCGGACACACCCTTTCGAATCGCGTTTATCTTACGATTCTCTCTCTCTCTCTCTCTCGTGAAACGTTCTTTCCTCTTTCCTTCTTCTCGCGCGGAATCGGTTTATTTTATATATCGATAAGGATATTCCAATCCAGAAAAATGAAATTTCCTCGAGGAACTGTACATGAGAATTCTTCGAGAAAATTCATCGTTCGAAAAATAAAATTATTTATTTATTATTTTTTGAATAATTTCGCGGGAAAGAGAATTAAATTTTTATCGATCAATTATCGGTTATCTTTTCGTAATTATTCCTCTACATATCGGAAATTCAACTTTTTCTCGAGCAAGCTGGCCGAGGACAGTTTTATTACCGTTCGTCCAACAAAATGGCGTCCCGAGAGAGATAAAATAACCGCGGTTAAGAAACGTTGCAACCTGGTTGGTTGGCCGAAATAAAATCCAAAATTTATGGAAACTCGAGGGGATGGACGTGTTCGCCTAAACGAAACGAAAAGAGAGAGAGAGAGAGAGAGAAGAAAAAAGGAAGGAAAGAAAGAAGAGATCGAGAAGGGAAGAAGAGTAAATTGGCTAGCTCCTTCGGCCGAGTTCCTCGATGAATTTGAATAAAAATGGGCGACGAGGAGCAAGCGAGGATTGGACGAGGATGGAGAGAATTGTTTCAGGGGTGGCGGTTATGGCGCGGAGAAAAATAGGATAGGATGTGCCCTCGCCGTGTTTTTTTTGGCTCCTTTTTTTCTCACTCTCTTTCGGATGCTGCAGCATAATCGAAAAGAAAATACTATCTATACAATTTTTTGTACAAATTTATTCGATTTCGATGGAATATATATTCATTGTCCTTTTCTTTCTTCGTCAATCGTTGAAGTTTCTTTTCTTTCACGAAAAGGAATAGAATGGAGTAGAGAGGATGTATCGTTCGGATAAATTTTCCAAACTTTTTCGAAATTGAAGAGAAGGAAAAAGAGAAAGAAAAAGAAAAAGATTTCCACGAATTTCAAAGCTTTATTGCACAAATATATATATATATATATATATA
>NW_025222181.1:970136-1015118 GCF_014066325.1 Apis laboriosa
AAAAAAAAAAAAAAAAAAAGAAACGACGAAATCACTTAATCGAATCGAAGCTCCGTTGGAAAAAAAAAGAAGAAGAAAAAACAATCCTAACCCAACCTAACCTAGCTAACTATAACCAATGTCGTAAAAGTTTATCGATTTCTAGCGTTGGATAAGTGCGACGAGTTTTGGATTTTTATCGTGAAAGGGTTGCCCGATCGTGGAGGTCATGGGAAACGTGTTCAAAGATGGAAACGACTTTGCGCCGAGTTGGCAAGCATGGCCGCCGTCGGCCGATGGCGTTCGATCCACTCGTTGGAAGAGACGGCGAGAGCCTTTGCTTCTCCTTTCACCCGTGTTTCGTGCCCCCCCCCCTCTCCTTCTTCCACTTCGTGGAATCGTGGATTTTGGCGAGAGACCAAAGAGTGGAGAGAAGGGTCGAGTACGGGCTCTCGAATACGCGATTTCTTCAGAGGTTCTGCGAAACGAAACTCAACCTTTCGATTCGAGAATAATTCTCGATTTTGCTTTTGGTTTTGCTGTCCTTCGATTCTACTGTCCTTTGATTCTGTTGTCTTTCGATTCTGCTGTTTTTTTGATTGTGCTATTTTTTGATTCTGCTGTATTTTGATTCTGCTGTCTTTTGATTCTGCTGTCTTTTGATTCTGCTGTCTTTTGATTGTACTATTTTTTGATTCTGCTGTCTTTTAATTCTGCTGTCTTTTGATTGTGCTATTTTTTGATTCTGTTGTTTTTCGATTCTGCTGTCTTTTGATTGTACTATTTTTTGATTCTGCTGTCGTTTGATTCTGTTGTCTTTTGATTGTGCTATTTTTCGATTCTGCTGTCTTTTGATTGTACTATTTTTTGATTCTGTTGTCTTTTGATTCTGTTGTCTTTTGATTTTGCTATCTTTTGATTCTGCTGTCTTTTGATTGTACTATTTTTTGATTCTGCTGTCCTTTGATTCTGTTGTCTTTTGATTGTGCTATTTTTTGATTCTGCTGTCTTTTGATTGTACTATTTTTTGATTTTGTTGTCTTTTGATTCTGCTATCTTTTGATTGTACTATTTTTTGATGCTGTTGTTTTTCGATTCTGCTGTCCTTTGATTGTACTATTTTTTGATTCTGTTGTCTTTTGATTTTGTTGTCTTTTGATTGTGCTATTTTTTTGATTCTGCTGTCTTTTGATTCTTCTGTCCTTTGATTCTGTTGTCTTTTGATTGTACTATTTTTTAATTCTGTTGTCTTTTGATTCTGTTGTCCTTTGATTCTGTTGTCTTTTGATTGTGCTATTTTTTGATTCTGTTCCTTTTGTTCTTTGATTCTGTTGTCTTTTGATTCTATTGTCCTTCGATTTTGCTGTTCTTTGATTCTGCTGTCCTTCGATTCTGATTGATTTGATTGATCGGCTCGTGGATCGAGATAATTTGTGGAGAATTGTTGAAATTATCGAATGAATCGAAATCAGTTGGATTTTACGTACGAATTACGTAAAAATTCGATGTTGTAAGTGGTTTTTTTTTTTCGTGAATTTTAAAATGATTAGAAAATCATTTAGGAAGGATCGATATGTTCAATAGATATGTAATTCATTCGTATTGGGTTTAATTGTATTTTTGATTGGTTTAATTAATTAATTAATTCGGTTTTCGGGCACGATTTAGTGATTTTTGTTGAAACATATTTGTTGTGGTATGAAAAATTATTTATGTTATGTTTATTTTTAACTGTCGAATAATTGATCTGTTTAGATCTGTTTAAAATGATTTAATAGTTTTTGGTAATTTAATTTTTTTATTATGATTAATATTATTATGATTAATAGTTATATTATAGTTATATTAATATTATTATGATTAATAGTTTTTGTGGAATTTATATATCTGTAATTGTTAATGATTATATATCTGTAATTGTTAATGGATTAATTGTGTACGTGGTAAATTTTAGTATTATTTTTATAGTTATAAATAATAATAATTATTATGTGTGAAAATTAGAATAGGTCTCTCTTCTTACTCTTTTGCCGAAAAGTCTTGGGAAAAGTGAGTTTTGTTGAGAATTCGATAAAATTAAGAATGGTTGAATTGAAAGGGTTCGAAATTTTCCTTAAATTTCAGACTGGAATTCAAATCGATGCAAAGAGAACAAGATTTTTAAGATTTAAAAAAAAAGAAGGAAATTAATCAAAATCAAGATTTTCAAAATCTAAAAAAAAAGAAAGAAATTTATCAAAATTCGGGAATTCAAATCGATAGAAAAAGTAAATGGACAAAATTCTCAAAATTTAAAAAGAAAGAAGCAAATTAATCACGAATTCAAAATCAAGATTTTCAAAATTTAAAAAAGAAAGAAGCAAATTAATCACGAATTCAAAATCTAGATTTTCAAAATTTAAAAAAAGGAAGAAAATTCGATACAAGAAGCAAATGTACAAAAGATTTTCAAAATTTAAAAAGAAAGAAGCAAATTAATCACGAATTCAAAATTTCAAGATTTTCAAAATTAAAAAAAAAAAAGAAGTAAAATTCATCAAATTTCACGAATTCAAATCGATAGAAGAAGTAAATGGACAAGATTTTCAAATAGACAACATTTCCAAATTTTCCTTTTTCTTCTTTAAACAAGAAATAAATAAATAAATAAATAAATAAATAAAAAGAAGTGGAGGCAAGATTACGAAATTTTTACGAAGAGAGGCGAATTCTCAAGTCGGGCAAAGGAGGCGAGATACCAACGCGGAGAAATAGAAACGTTCCAGCTGGAAGGAGGCGCACGTGTGGAGGGAACGACGGTTGCCCACGCACGGTGCAACCCGAGCCAGCCATTTTGAATTCCAGCAGGCTTTCTGCAGCGGGCGTGGGGCGGGGGGGAGGGGGAGGCTGCGGATACGGGTGTCCTCGTCTTATTTTTCAGATGTCAAAGGACCGAGGCCACGAGGCAATATTGTTGATACTTGATGTTGCAGCCGTATCTCCTCTTGGCGGGAGATCCACTTCTTTTCTCTTCTTCCCCTCCATTTTTTCTTCTTTTTCCTTTTTCTACTCGGTTTCTACTAGCCTCTTCGATCTTTTTTCTCTTTTTTTTTTTTTTGCGGTAGTCTCGTCTTCGATTTTCGTTCCCTTCGATTTTTTTTAACGTTTCGTTCCTTTTCTTTAAAGTGGAAAATTGAAAAATTATACAAATTATTTTTTTTAATTTTTGATTGCAAGAGATCGGCGAAATTAAAGAATGGAGCGAATTCACTCGATAGCCATTTTGTTAATTCAACGATATCGTTAAAAATTTGCAGATACGCATGCGCGATGTGCGATTCTATTTACAAGAGAGAAACGTATTTCTTTAATTCAATCCAATTTCTTCGAATTCTTAAAAGCTTCAATTCTTCATAAATCCATAAAAAAAATTAAAATAATCCCCTTGTATATAATTGGAATAATCATACTCAAATAATCGAAATAATATCAAAAATTATTAGATAGATATAAATGATACGACAAGTTGTGAAATCATTTCGTCGCGACACTCGAATAACACTCGTTGGAAATGGAAACACCGATATATATAACGATATAAATAAATAATGTGAATCGTAGAACTTTGGAGAGGAGACATGCTGTAAAGTTTACAAACGTTTAATCGAGCCGAATATATATATATATATATCGTTATATCGTTAGCCTCGATGTAATCTAAAGTCGGCTGTGCCCACGATCCGGTGGAATGGAGGTCTTTGAACGCGAGCTCTTGTCCCCTCCTTAATGGCGGCTGCGATTCGGAAGAGATAGAGGGCAATGGAATGGCTGAGTTTTCCACTTAATCAACCGTACGAGCCGCGGCAATATTCATAACTTACCAACGGGGTTTAATGTCGTAAAATCTTTATCCTTGTCGTGTCCCGGGTTTTTTTTTTTTTTTTTTTTCTTTTTATACAGAAGCATCGAAATTTATTCGAATTCCCTGGCCGGTTGTGTCGGCCACCATTTTCCGCGCATGCGCATTCCTTTTTCAAAGTGCAGCCTACTCTTTGTCATTGTTGATTGGCTGTGTAGGTAAGTACGTTTCGGGAACGTGATTGGTTAGGTGTTCAGGTTAAGGTTTAAGGTTAAGGTTTATACTACTCTGATTATACTCTAATTTGTTTCTCGTCTGAAGATAAACATTGATCGATCATTATTCCGATTTCCCTCCACCTTGTTATTTATTAACGAGGATTTTTATTATTCCGTTTCTATTTATCTTTTTTGTTTTTTGTCTAATAAGCTTTTGTCTAATAAGCTCCTCTCTCCTCGTTTCTTTCATTTCCTCTCTTTTGGCTCTTCCACAACGGTTTCTCGCGTAATAAGATGGAGAATTTATTTTCCTCGCGGCGTATAAGTTCGCTTATTATGCGCCTCGCGTGTTCGACGCTCGACCGGTTCGTTTATCAACCGTTTGAATTTTTCCACCTTCGGTTTCCTCCGTCGACGACCTCGATAGTCGTAATTTTTCCTTGTAGTTGTAATTTATCACTGTTTGAAATATATACATATATATATATTATATATGTGTGTGCTCGAACAGATCTATCGAAATTGATCGTAAGTGTAACGTGTCAAGGTTGACTCTGTAGGTAAGGTAGATTCGTAGGAAAAAATTCCCTATTTTATAGTTTCCTTTTTCCTTTTTCCTTTTTTTTTTTTTTTTTTTTTTTTTAAAACGACCTCGCTTTTCCTCCATCTTCGAATTGTTATTGCCGTCCTTGAAGTATTCGTCTTCTAAATGGTGCAACTCTTGGACGATATAACAGCTGCAACAGGAAAACGTTTTTTTGTGTTTATCTACGATAATTCGGCGTTTAGTGCGGCAAAGAATGTTAGGAGAGATAAAGGAAAAAGTGGTAATACAATATACTTCCAGCTCGTCTTTCAAACATTATTTTCATATCTAAGAAGAAATTTTTCAAACGAGAAGTTTTTATTTTAAAATTCCGTCCTCTCCTCTGAAAAATTTTAATATCGATCATAATAATAATGCATAATAATGGATAATACCATTCGAGTTCATATATATATAGAAAAAAATTATTATTTATCATCCGAGAAAAATTCCTACAAAAATTTCTTTTATGATCTCCACGACGCGCGGGGGGGGGGGGCATTACCAAAAAGCGGAGGCGGCGCCGAAATCGGCTCTGCTTTTGGTATCGCGCGCGCACGCGCACGTTTTCGTGCGGCCGGTGATTATTTACACAACGAGAATAGACTTCTATATCAACTTCCTATGTTTGGGATCGCGTGCGCGCGCATAAAGCCGCCCGATCTGTAAACGTTGCGTTTTACGAGCGACGACAAGTTTACGCGAATCGCTCGTTACCTTCTCGGCTTTAACCTCTCTCACCGCTTGCGCGATGAAACGAACGAGAATTTCGACTCGCGCCGGTAGTGAGTCCTTCTTACCTGAGGAACTTTTATCTTTTTACTTATTTAACGATACGGGTGTAAAAAGGGATTTACATGAGACGAGAAGCGAAAATAAAAGTCAAAATCAGAAAAAAAGAAAAGAAGGAGTGGGGAGGTTGTTTACGTGAAACAACGAGTTAAATATAGATAGTTGTTGCATGATCGAAAAAAAGATGGGAAGCTTTTATGCGGTTGAAAATGATTTTGGAAAAAAGGAAAAATTGTTCCACTACGTTACCTACATATGATAAAATATTAATGATTCGAACAAAATGTGATCTTGCAAAAAAAAAAAAAAAAAGAAAATAGGATATATAAAATTGCACCAAATGGTGTAAAACTTTTCCAATTGAGACTACAAATAACGAGAATGTGAATACGAAAGTAACGATTGTTAAGAATGCAAAAGAATTTTTTTGATCGAAAAAATGACAATTACGACAATTAACGATCGAGTTTAAGCAAGAAAAAAAAAAGTTGGGTTAGGTTGTAAAATGACATCTGTTTGGAATTAAGATAACGATTAAATAGAAAGCATTTAGTGTTCTCGTAATAAATATATGCGGGATTTATGTTCATGAAGTGTGCTTAAGGTTGATTTACACTGGACAGAGTATGAGACAGACTGTTGCTCATATATTTACATATACTTCATTGCCGCGTTGGATGGAGATTAGAAATATTCGAAGTCGTCTATTTGGACAGGCGGCTCTATGATCGAGTGAAAGACACTGGTGTGTTGTGATTGAACTATTAGTTATGGGGTCAATTGACGGGAGGAATGGCGGCGTTTAATGATCGTAAGGATTCGAGACGCCTGGCATTAGCTTGATTAATGTTGACGTTCTATTGAAGTCTGCATAGAGAGTGGCATGTCTGTGTAATAATCTTGAACTCCTTCATAGTTTTAAAACCAACGTTCCTAAAACTGGTCGAGGAAACAGAAATTAGTGCAATGGTTCCAAAAATTTTTAAGGCATGTTTCTAAGAAATATTGAAAAAAAAGAAGAAAGAAAAAAGGAAAGGAAATAGTTTGGAAATTATCGAATCGATATATGATTTATTTTATAATATGTTTACACGTGTAAACGTAAACTTCGAGATTTATTTAATGTTGTATTACTTGTACGATTTCGAAAAGATTTTATTTCTTTGGGGCTCTTCGTTTCTTTTATTTGTCTTTTTTAGAAGACTCATTTGTTTACGTCTTTGGCTGAATATTTACGTGACCGATCTATTTTTCTCATCGAGAAAATAACCTTTCATCTTCGTGAAACGAAGCTATTTACGATACACTCACCCTTTGGAATTTCCTCAGTGTCCCAATGATGGGCAATGAAATGGGGTTGTTTTCTTCCAGAGCCGACATTATCGACCCACCCCTCTCTACCTTATCGATTACTGGCTAATGACCTTTCGCGTGGTTCGTACGATGGCGCTGCGATCGAAACAGAGCTTCGAACCCTTCCTTTCGCTATACGTCACTTCACTTCCTTCACCCTTATAGCGAAACGCTGTAGGAAAAATCAAATTGGTATAATTTTATCCGGAAGAATATTTTAAGCAGAGAATATATACTGCTTCATCATTTCTAATTTCAATCGTAACTTTTGCTTTTTATATTTTATTCCTTTACATTTAAACAAGATAACTTCGCTCTTATAAAATATCTTTGTTTATTCAATATTTTGTATCGTCTCGAAAGAAAAGAACAAAGCACGAACAAATTGAAGCAGATTCTTTCTTCGTTTTACATCCCAATTTTTTTTATAATCACGTTAATTTTGAAATTAAAATTAAATCGGGTAAAATTTTTTCCAATAAGATTCTTAATTTTTCTAAATATTTCAAACAAAATGGTATTTCTTGCAAAAATCGTGGAGAGAAACGTATCAGCTTTCGCAAGATTCCATCACCGGTGTTAAATCGAGTAGACGCGGCGGAAGTTGCATGCGCGCACGATCCGCAATCGCGTCGTTCATCTTTTATATATACCTTTCTCCATTTACCTTTCAGAAAAGATTCCATCTCCGTCCATTTTCCATAACAATGATTCCGCCCCTCGAACCGAACCCTCCTTTTTCACCCTCCCTTTGTCAATTCCAACCAGCGTTTCCATTTTTCTTGCTCTGGTGAAAAAAAAGGTCCCAAGATTATTCATCGTTCCTTCAAATTTATTCCTTATTTAGTTATTCGATCCCTTGGAATAGTTTCGCATAAATAATTTTTATCTTTTTATTTGATCGTTACTTTCAATTCTCTCCGTATAATTTCATCGTATGAATTTTTCTTCCAGATCTAAAAATGTAATATAGATATTCATTACCTACAGTAGGTAATTAATTATAACAATTGATTTATTTATTTCTCGGTAAAATAGAATCTATTGCTACGTTGTATAAACTGTATATCTGTATATACAGAGACAGGAACAAAAAGAAAAGAATATTTTCGATATAAATTAAGATGAAAAATGTATACGTACAGGATATAACGTTATAATAAAAGGGCATCGAGTGCAACAAGTGCGAATACTCTTCTTAAATCTCAAACAAGATCTGATACTCGCTCGAAATCTAAAAATTAAAAGTATATTAATAAAAAAAGAGAAAAAATCACGCTCGGTCGTTTCAAAAAAATCCTTTTTTTTTTTTTTTTTCGAATTTGAGGGAATCGCGTTGTTCTTCGAGGTCTCGTTTCACAATGGATATAACCTCTTGAACTTGAGGAATACTCGAAACGAGCGTTCAACGCGTAGTATGGAATTGACGCGTTCTTGAAAATTTCCAAGTTTCTTCTTCCTTCTTTCACACCCTTCGAGAATGTAATGGCCGTAACTAATCACCACGTTGCTCGACGTGTTACATTTGATAGTCGAAACTCGTTTCTGTAACAAGGAATATCATTCACCCGATTCCTGGAACGATATTCAGCGTGAGATTAATATCTATATGAGAAGTAAACGGAGAAACCTGATTTTCATTATTTTCATCGAATAAATCGAGGAAATTTTATTATATAGGCACGTGGATTCGGAATAATACAGAAATTTGCAATTTATAATATAAGATAAAGGAATTTAATGATGTACAAAGATTTACAAGATTTTTTTTTTTTTTTTTGAATTTCGGAGAGATTAAGAGATCGAGGAGATAGACGGAATTTTTATTAAAATTTTATGAGTGATAAAACGTGATAGATATAAGTTTCTCTGCTTAATTAATTACCAAAATGGCGAATTGTTATTATTTCGAGATTTCAAATTATACGAAGAAAAACGATACTCGAAAATTTTTGAAATTCAAATTATTTAAACAAGTCACTGTTTACAATGTTAATAATTATCGACATTGATATATTATTCGATATATATATATATATATCTTCTCAAATTCTCTTTTCAAAATACAAAATCCACGAATTTCAAGCGAATCTATTCTCCGACCCGGCTGGGTGAATCGAGTAAACTTTGTACAGCTGAACGGCAAATGCGCGGCGATCTAAACAGAAATTCCCTGTGCGTGTAAACCGAGAGCTTTCCTCGGCTCTGATGCAATGAATTCCGATGTAAAGAAAAAAAAAAAAAAAAAGAAAGAAAAAAAAACAGATCGTCGAATTGTTTATTCGACGTGGTGGAAAAAATTCTTCGAAGGAATAAGTTGCTTCCAACTTATTTTTCCAACGTTTAAAATTATCTTATTTCTGAAAAATTCACATTTTTCGATTTTAGATTGGTAGATTTTTTTTTTAATAATTATATCTGCAATTAGCATACAAAATAAAAATTTGTTAACAATGAAGATTAATATTAATGATATAATTATAAATTGATTAAAATTATGAATTAGATATATATATATATATGTGTATGTATTTGATATTTTTAAGTGGAGTGAAATAATAATGAAAGCTTTTTAAAAAAGATTTTTAAAATATGATTTACAAGCGAATGAAGTTGAATGAGTTTCGAATAATCGGGGAATGTTTTTCCATTTTTTTAAATCGAATTTTATTACATTATCCTGATCGACCTTGGAATTTTTTTTTTTCCATCCTTCGATTGTCAAAATAATTTCAACACTTTGGCCGCCATTTCCGTAACAATATAGTTAATTTAATAATTTTGTTACCATAAATAAAAAGATACGTACCTATGTATGAAGAATAATTAAGTGTGTCCATAGAAAATAGGAATCGTGATGATTGGCAAATGACGTTCGTAAGACACGGTTGTAATTGAGATTCTTGCCAGATTATCGGAATTTTTTTTCTGTTTTGCATGCGCGAATATACGTGTCCACTCAATTTAGCATATTAAAAACTTCAAATCGTCGTCTTTAAAATTTCAACAAGAAGAGAGAGAGAGAGAGAGAGAGAGAGAGAGAGAGAGAGAGAGAGAGAGAGAGAGAAAGGAAAAAAAATCGATAAACGTTATTCCCTCGAAACCAAATTCCAATCCTCCAAGAAATTTAAATCGTTCGATTCGCGTGTCATATTCAAATCTATTAAAAAACGCGCATGCAATACACACACACACACAGACACATCAAACTCGTCTTGAATTTCTCCATCCCCATCGAAATCCTCGATCTATCTAAGAAAATTCAAATTTAACAATTAAATTAAAACTTGCGGTAAAAAAGAGAATTTTACAACGTTAATTAATAAATAAAACGTTTATAATATAAATATAAAAAATTGTAAAAAGAAAAAAGAAAAAAAAGAAAAAACGGTTGAAATAAGAGGAAAGGCGGGCGAAATAAAGTCTTATCTAAATTCTCGGCCTCGGATAGGAGGCGAAAAAAAGGGAAAAGGGGGCGGACGTCTGGAAAGCAGACATTTTACTTCCAACATGGACGAATATAAGAGGATACGAGTGAGAGAAAGAGAGAGAGAGAGAGGGAGAGAGAGACGGTTGGTCGAGGGTTGGGGAGAAGCGGGGAGATAGGGTGGAACTGGCTGCTGACTCTCATTAAGTTAAATTGTCTCCGAGGATGAGCTTCCTTAATTACTTATCCGATGTCTCGCCTTTTATTCCGCGCATACCGGCGCGGATACAAATTTTATTCGCGATCCTTGTACGTCGAATACCTGAGAGAGTGGAATCGTAATTAAAAACGGAGGATTTTTGGGGAAGTCGTTTGACTTTTTTTTTTTTTCTTCCACTCTTTATTATTCGCTTCGTGGAAAAAATTTTTTTTTCAATCGAGATGATGAAAAATTCTTGGACTCGTGACAATTAAATTATCCGTGCGATATGTAATACATTAATCTATCTTTGATTCTTTGAAAAGAAAATTTTTGTGTCCTTCCGTATGAAGAAATTTTCAGTTAATAGAAATAAGTAAAATGACATTTTGATTTATTTTTCGTAAATCAATTAACGCTTTTTATCGTGCATTTTTTAAAACCTTGGCTAATAATAAATATCCTTATCTCGAGGCAGATGTAAAGAAAATGAATAATAATGATAATTTTCAATCTCATGTATCCATCTGTTATTTTACATTTTTTTTTTTTTTTTTTTTTTTTTTTTTTTTTTTTTTTTTTTTGCGTCACCATCCTGCCTTGTACGTTCACCTTTCGACGTGGAAAAAAGGGTGAGAGGAAAGGAAGGGCGAGGAGCAAGAGGAGTGGGGGTTTGATAAGAGATGGGGACACAGAGGGAAGGGGGAAACTGCCTCTAAATATGCTAATACTCTCGACGCGGGGGTAATGAGTTCCTCTCGCGCCACCACAGATCCGCTGGACTGCTATGCATATATATTCAGCCATAAACACAAGTTAGATTGCTATATGTAACGTGGCAGACCGCCGTAGGGTGCTCGACTTATTGGTTCCTTCTTCTTTGTCAAAGCGTTATGGCCTCTCTCTCTCCTTTCCCCTCCCCTCCCCCTTTCCTCGCTGCTCGAGAATGGAATATATTTCGTTGCGATAAAATCGTGTCTTGGCGTCGTAGAAAATTTGCAATTTGAATTGTTTCTTTCTTAGGTGGATCGATACGAATAATAATAATAATCGTTTCTATTCTTGATATAATTTTTCCAAAATCGAATATATCTTATATTCGTGTGTAGAAAAAGGATCCTGTTGCAAATATATATTTACGAGATGTTCGCAGTTTTGTATATTTTGGTAAGCGTTGTTTTTGTGTAAATTTAAATAAATTCGATCGAAATGTGCGTATGAAATGTTGAAATTAGGATCACGTTATTTCCGTGGAGAGTCGGTGCTCTGTTCCTATATCCGTCTCCCCCAATCCCTGGGACGTCCATCCCATTTTCAATTTCCACCACGTTTCTCGTTTCCTGCTCCTGGCCTAGCTCTCATCATGGTGGATGCGCCGTTCTATTGGCCATTCCAGTTAACTGCTTCACGCTCGTTTGAAACCTTCCAGACTATGGAAGGAGCATTTCATTCACGAAAAATCGTATAGTTGTTTACGTGTGTGTATATATTCGACTCCTATTAAATTTCTTTCCTTTCCTAATGAATTTCAACTTTTTACCAATGACGTGTCAAAATATAATGAAAACAGTAAGATTATAATTTTGAATTGTATTAGTATCTGTAGAAAAGAATAAAGTACTGATAGATACTGTGTGTGAATAAATGTATGAGAAATATTGTAAATTATTACATCTATTAGAGGATAACAGAATCAATATTGAATTAATCGAAAAATATTAAATAATATATTCGAAATGATTTAAAATTCAAAATGTTTCCAAGTAATTCTAAAAACACTTACTATCTTCCCGGATAAACGAGATATCTCAAACCTAACCTAATCTTGCGACAATTAACCGGGCACCATCATAGTTGCACGATTCAACGATGGAAGAAATGTAGGTAATCTAGGTCGCGTATTTACCATAGCGAAGATTGAAGAGAGCAACTAATATGTTCCAATCTCGATCTGGCGATTATAGTTGATCGGTCACAGACACCACGGTACGCATCAAAGAAACGTAATCTAGGCGACGCATCTACCGATTTAACGGCGGTTAAAGAGGAATAAATCCGTGCTTGAAGGGAAAAGGAAGAGGCGAGGGACCAGGAGGTGGCGCGTGGCTCACGCCACAGCGATGGATCACGATGCCCCGGGAAAAACTAGACTAGGCGTTTTTATGGGCCATCAAATTACGCCGACCACCTCATAAAATGTTTAAGCGGGCTCCTGTGCAAGACGTTCAACCGGTGACTGGGCTAATGTCCTTTGGCGAAAGTGCATCCTTATGTCTCCTACCTGATACCCCATGCATGCCCTTTACCATTCCATCTCTTTTCTATCGTGTCACTTTTCTCGATCACTTTCATATTTTTCCATGCTCTTGTAAATTTTACTTCTTGAGAACGTTCAAGCATCAATGTCAATATGGATGACGTTTGTTGGATAGGTTAGGTTCTGTAAATGTAAAGTTTTTTTATGAAAAAAAAGTATAGAAATGGAACTATTATTAAGATAACCTTTACATACATATTTCATTATCATATTTTATATTTTGGATATTCAAATTTGTTATAAATGCACAAAGTTTTGCATTCTATGTACATATGGAACAGAATGACTGACAAAAATGGAAACATATCATTCACTTGTAAAGGACCAAACATTAATCAAAATTCAACAAATTTTTAAATCATAAACAAGAATCCTGAAATAGAACAACGTAATAATGTAGTCTCCACATTTTTAGCTCCCCGAATTGATGTCAATATATAATTCTTAACATATAAAAATCATGTGTAAACAGAAAAAATGGAAACTATTTTGTAAAAAAATTCTAATCAATATTTGAACACATTTGCGAACCGTTTGATCCCATCACTAGTCATCGGTGGACATCGTCTATTGAATCGTCGAAGAGAAGAAATCCCAAAAGTCGTATCAGCGAAGCGGTACCAGTTTGTCAAGTAGCATTGAAACAGAGACATCTCAACCGATGAATCCGTCGGTAACAAAGAGCGACTCGAAAAGGACAATCGACATCAGACAGAAATGGAAAATGGCGGGAAGAGACAAGAGTCCCTTTTGGCTTTGACTTTTGTTAATTCAATGTCCGCGAGGTTGTGAACGAGCGCATAAACGTTTTCTCACAAACGCGTGGGCTACGGGCGTCGTTAATATCGCGTGACAAGAATAAACGTCGGCCATAATTCAATATTGTAATTATACCCTCGTAACCGGCTTTATTGTGCCGATTAATATGCGTCGTTAAAGTAATTGCCGGTAGCGTGGACTATATCTCTCGCACCTATAATCGTTTAGCCGACTTAGAAGACTCTTCGACACGCGATTCCCAATTTCAGGACGTCATGAACGTTGAAATAAAGATTAATCGGTTTGAGAATCGAAATTGTTCGAAAGTTACACGCAATTGTTCGAAAGTTTCTGTTCACGTTGGCTTGGTTAGATTATTCGTTAATATTGGAACACAACAGGAAATGATTCTATGAAGAACCTAGAATTTTCTAAGAATTTAACGATAAATTCGGTAAATTGGATATTCTATTTTCTGAATTGCACTTTTGAAATATTGAACAAGGAAGAGATAAACTCTCTCTTTCTAACTTAATAATTTTAAAAATATTCGTTAGACGTGCAATGTATCGATATTTTCTTATTACAATGAAAATGGGAAAGTGTGTCTCTTGATATTACGTGACAATTTTATCAAACATTATTCGATAATTTCTACTAGGTAAAAAAAAATTTCTGGTCGATCCATTGCTATATATATTACTGTCGAGAACGAATATATCCGCCCACCGTACGAATATGTCCGCTTAAAGGGTTAACAAAGAAAGCCAATCGGCTCTCTTCGCGCTCCATTCGAAAGGACGAACATAATTTCCTTTACGACCAATTAGTAGATCCAGAAACACATCTACGCCATTCGACCTTAAAGAGGAAGAAGAAAGAAGCAGAAAAGGCGGAGAGAGGTGGAGAAATTTGTGGTAATCTCTTGAAACGCGTTCCAAAGTCTCCCAAATTCTTGGTTTTCGGAATTTTTGCCCGATGAGAGTTAAGATGGAACCTCGAAAACGGGCCAAATTGAGGTATATATAATCAGCCAGCTGCATGAGGTGGGTGGTCTCCATGTGTATCTCGTTTAAAATGACCGCCGCGTCATGAGAACGTGAAGAGGCTCCGTACCGACTTCTTTCTTTTTCTTTTTCTTTTTTTTCTTTTTTTTTTATTGCCAACTTGTGCAACTTTGAGAGTTGATAATTGCGGATGTCGAATACCACAAATTTTTCTTATAGGTCTTCTTTGATTTTTTTAGCATCCTGACTTTTGATTGTGTAACTGTAGAAGTAAAAGTTTTGTATTATTTAAGGGTTAAAGAATGAAGGGTTAAAGAATGAAGTTTGGAAATTTTTTGATGAATGAATAGTAATTTTGAAATAGAATTTAAAATAGTTTTAGAAATATAATTATAAAGTTTTTTTTACTAACTTTTGAAAAAATTTATTTATGGTTTTTTGATTTTTCATCGTGTAATTAATAAGTAGAGTTAGGTATTCAAAGAATTAATAGAGATTTGATATTTTGGAACTTTAGAAATATTTCAATTAATTTTCCAATAAAGTAATTAGATTGTAATATTTTCAAATTTTCATTTGTTCTTTCCATTTTTAGATATTAGGATTAAAAAATACCGAATCGAAAACTTTGGAAACTTTTCCAATAAATCTAATTTTAACTGTAATAATTTTTAAGAAAATAATGTAATTTTTAAATTTACAAAATTTCACTTAACTTCCTACACATGATTTCACTTTATTCATCGTAAAATAATCAGCATCCACTTTTTCCTTTTCCATAACTTAAAAGAATCATTGCAGTCTTCGTCATTGCAGCTTTAACTATTTTTATCGAGACAATAAAATTCATTATTTATAATACACAATAATACATATATTATAGGATTAAAAGAACACTGCTCGATCAAATTAACTGCGATTTATCCAAAATCATGTAAGAATTCCTATAAACATATATTTTTCTGTATGCAATGTTTTTAAAATCAACTAATTTATTCCAAAGTTTAACGTTTTAAGAAATTTTCAAATTACATTATTTTTAAATTTTTTTAAAAATTATAGAAATAATTTATTTTCGAAATATCACGAATATTTCATAAATATAATTTAAGAATTTAACATTTCATGAAATAAATCATTTGATTTCAGTAAAAATAACTAGTTTCTTATAATATATAATAATATAAATGTTTATATTAGATACGATACTACTAACTAATATTATTATATACTTATTACATTATTATTATATTTATTATTCGATATTTTGAAAATTATTTCAGAAACTAATTTTTCAGTGAGAAATTTATTAAGAAAAAAATGTTATTTTATTATTAATTTTGTAATTTGTTCTCCTACATATTCTTATCACAAATTTTTTCAATTAAATAAAGAACATAATCTCAATTGAAATATGTTACTTATGAAATAATAAATATCTTTATTTAAAAATATTATTTTTAAATAAATTTCGTTCAAATTTGCCTGTTTTCCACGAACATTCGTGAAACTTGAATGGTATCTCATTAAACAGCCGACAAAGTAGTCGAGTAACAAACTACTCGAATAATATTTCATGAATAACAAAGTAAAAAATCGACGATGGCAATTAATTAACGAGCAATGTCCTTCTTTTCCTATAAGAGACCAGTAGAGGTCTTTCTCTTGTTGACCTTGAGGAAACCGCAGAATTATTAAGATCTCGAGATTCTTACGAGTTGAAGTGTCTGGTCGTAAAATTGCCAACTTTGAGATTTATATTGGTACTGGAACGAATGTTTACAGTTTTCATCAATTTGGTTGAAATGATACAGTAAAACTTCATTTATCGAAACGAAACTTTTATCAATAGTCAATTAAATAGAAACTAATTGAAATCTTTATTATCTGAACACCTAATGGCAAGCATCGCTTCAATTATATAAATGAACACTATAAACGAAAATAAGCACGTAATATAATAGGTTAATACACTACATAATTCAAAAAATGAGTTAAACGTACGATTGAATCCACTTATCTGAATCTAAACTTTATATTGAGACATAAATTAAATAAATTATATATTTGTCTATATTTATTAATCACACTTAACACTAATTTTGTTTTAATATTATAATATTATATCCTTTCTAACCTCGCACGCACTTTTCGATATGTCTTCCATGACACATTTACTCACTTTTTCATCTATATCTTACTCATCATACGTTCCTACAATCATGCACGGTCTCGTTCAATTTGTATTGTTACCTATCGAACGTATACATAGGGAAATTCTTTTTTCTAATTCAACTAATTCTATTATAATTATTATATAAAATATATAAAATATAAAAATTCTTATTATCTTTTATATAAATATATTTGAATTAAGAACGGTTTCTATTTATTTTCTTGATATATTTATATAGAGAATTAATAATCTATACCAAACATTATTAAAAACAGATTATCCAATCAAATGTTTCCTCATTCGAATAACAGTTTCGATTTCGATAAAACTTTCGATTATCTTATCAATAAATAATCAAGAAAAACACAAATAAACAGACGTATATATGGAAATTAAAATTTCTAACGAATTATAAAACTGAAATAAAAGTGTGTTTCATCATTGAAGAAAGTTAATAAGATTTACTCATTCATGTTCTAATATTCTCTCATTTGACTAACCTAGTTTTTCGATTTCGACAACAAATTTCTTATCGTATCTAATCTATATCTAAACAATAAACAATTCAGCAACTGTAATTACTTAAGATCTATTCATCCAATCGAATATTCTTTCATTCGAATAATAACACTTTCGATGAAACGAATAAATATGCAACCAAAGGAACAGGACCTGTCAATCGAGTTTCCTTAAACGATTACAATGTTACGGTGATGCGTATGACGAAAGAGGAGGAGCGGTCACGAGCGGAATCCGCGCGAAGCACAGCTGCAAGAAATGCACACCTATAGGTACTGAGCATCGGTGGACCATAAAATGATCGTAAAAACTTAATTTTACGAGAGGCATAATATATTTGCCACCACCCAACACCGTCGCCGCCGCCGAATCGACGAAGAGAGCCGAGTTAACCAGGGTGGAATTTCGTAGATGAACGACCGAATCCGCGATATGAAAATGATAGAAATATAATAAATTTGATGAAAAATAACAAAATTTTTATTTGGAGGTGTGTACAATTTTAATGAAAAATCTTTAAAAGTTTCTTTTTTGAAATTATAGTAATTTTTTCTTCGAGACAATTAGAAATGTGCGAATTCGACGAAAGATGTTGGAAATAAATAAATAAATAAATAAAATATCTTTTCTTTTGAAGATCTAAGAAAAGAAGGTTTTTTTTATAATTTTCTTCGAGAATTCTGCATCTTAATAATGCAGAAATTAAATGGATATCCTTACAATATTTAAACAAGATTCTAAATTTCACTTGAAATTCTATTATTTAAAATATTCTTGATATTAATTCTACTTTAATATCTCTCACGATTTTTTAAACTTTTAAAGGTTCCATACATACCGAAATTAAAAAACAAGAAAACTTTCCACACTTTCACTGCTCGAATCAAGGCAACACTGAAACATCTCTCGACACGAAGTTCGTCGACACATCACACCACTCCATAGCTATCACCTAGTCCAGCTTTTATCATGGTGAACACTTCGAGCCATCGTATAACGAACACGTCCTCGAGAAGCACGATATAAACTGTAAGATCGGGCAAACAGGTCGAACGACAAGGGTCAAATGAATCTGGTGGAACATCGCCTTTCCCTCTAGGTGAGGGTTGCACAGCTTTCTCCTCGTGTGAAAAAATTCTTGGGTCCCGATTCGAGCAGATTTCACTGAAAATTCGTGAAAGTTTGGAAAAAAAAAAAAGTTTCTTCGTGAAAGTTTGGAAACTGTCGAGGTATTGAAAACTGCCCTTGTATCAACTAACTTTGATAGATATTATAACAAGTTAATAGATATTTTGAACTTATTCAGATATTTTGAAACAAAGAAATCTTATTAAATCTCATTAAATAAGATTATTATATATTGGACATTAAACATTTCTATAATATTTCGTGTTCTTTTTTTTTCTTTTTATCATACACATTTGATAAAAATTCAAATTACGAATCCAGTATGTAAATGGAACTTGTATCCTCGAATTCTATCCACGGTATCAAGCCTCCAATCTCTCCAACCCCTTAACCACGTTCCTGCACCCTTCCTCTAAAATTTATCACCAAATTCCTTCGTATCTGGTTTACATTGGAGGCGATATAGGCGAAAATACCTCAACGCTTGAAACTCGGCCATTGATCGTCGAGCCAACGTTCATCCCCCTTCAGACCAAAATCTCGGTGATTGTTTAAGAAAAGTTTTTACGACCATCCCCCCCAAAGAGGGGATATTTCCTTAAATCTCGTGCTTGGATCGGCGACAATTCTTTCTTTTTTTTTTTTTTGTCTATTTCTTCCTCCAATTCTTTCATTGGCGGGCGTCGACCGACGATTTCCGTTTTCCTTTTTATCCCTCCGGCCACCCCTCCCCCCTTACACGTGTTATATGCATATATTTTTCTTCAGGTGAAATCTTGTTCGAGGAAAAACGGTGCGCGCGTGCCTTTTCCCTCGGGCTACGTTCTATAAATAATTCAGCTAAAATAATATGATCCCCTCAGTTGGTACAGTCTCTTGGCCTTTTCCTTAGCATTCAATCCTGGCTTTCACCGGCGGGCGTAAACAAGCATGGCCGCGGCGTGGAATTAAGTTTGATGATGGTAGAAGAGGAGAACGTGACTGCTTTGTTCAAAGTTTCCTTCGGTTTATTCCTTCTTTGAAGAATTAGGAGAAATGATATATTCGTTGAGGATAGTTATTAGAAAATCTTTATCTTCCTTTCTTTATTCTTTCCTTGCAATTTGGTTGGAAACGGTATACATCAAAGAGATAGAATTTAATCCCTTTCCTTTTCTTCTTCTTTACCTCTTCTTTGAATCATGATGTATATCCTAAAAATAGAATTGTAATTAATTACACTTCTCTCTTTATTTCTCTTCCCTTTTAATTTGAAGATACGTTATTTGAAGATAGAATGCACATTTTAGAAATAGTGATTATTTGGAAAAAATATCAAAGAGATACCATGCAAAATTTCTCCTTCCAAAATACACATTCGACCAAAACGCAGCATAAAGATAAAGGCGGCCGAAATTCCAGACGATTAAAATGCAAAAACGTTCAACATTGTAACTTAGGTATAACCGATCCTTGTCCCCCATCAAGCCTTATCAAAGAGTCTCTCTTTTCTCTTCTCCCAGAAAATTTCTTTCCTCCATCACTTTATCTCGAGACAACCGGCGATAGAATGCAAAACAGTGTCGCGAAAAACAACCTGTACGTATGTATGTATGTATGTATACTTAGATCGAAGCGACAGATGAAGAAAGGCGGATGAACGGGTGGAAAGGAGAAGAGAATATTTTGGGTTTGAGACTTCGCCTGATGAGGACGGTTCCCATGACGACGCAACCCCAGGAACACGAAACGGTCTAGCCATCCTTGACTCGATACCAGTTGGCTGTCATATATATTAAGCTTGCCAACAGTATACCATAATATACGTATATACGTAATAAACACAATATAAATAAAATTCTCTTATTTTTGCCATTGAATTTTTTGAAGAGCTTGATCTCATCCTTATTTTTTACTTGTGAAAGAATTTGTAATATTTTTGCATATGCATAACATGGTATTATATTTACATTGTATTATTAATACTATAATATCATAGATACTATATTTTTGTTTAATAATAGTACCTGTGCAATCTGTCTTGCTTCTTCTGGCATCAAGTAATAATTTTCTATCCCTTTCTATCTGAAAAGTATAATATATTTTTATCATCTTTTTTTGAACTATTATATTATAATTTTTTTCGATAAAAATTTGGCAATTGTATACTCACGTGTAGAGAATCGAGGCTGACCAGACCACGCTTCTTCAAACCCTCTTATGGCCCCCTCCTTTTGCCTCCTCCGCTTTCACGTCCCTGGCCAAATGGAATATCCCACGCTTATACTTTGTTCCATCTGCGGGTCCATATCGTGCGTTCGAGTGGGTATATAGGTGTGTGAGAGACGGAGTGGAATACAAACGATCGAGCGCGAAAAGAAAAGAAAAGAGAAGAGAAGAGAAGAGAAAGAGAGAAAGAGAGAGAGAGAAGGAAAGAAGAAAAGAAAAAGCACGAGTCGACTCGAAATTGCTGCATTAGGGGAGTCGGTGGACTTGTGTTGTTCGCCTTTTGCGAGATTCGTTTCCTGGGGAAGGGCGAACGTGAGCGAGATAAATTGGCTTCTGGTTGAACGTTGGGCTTTATTTGCTTGTTTATTTGTTTGTTTGTTTAATCGAGGCCGATGACCAGTTGTTGCTCGTGATATGAATAACTGAAACGGAAAAATTGGAAAAATAAGAAATGTATGAATATGTGTTTATATTATAATGTTGCATATGATGATATATCTGATAGATTTCGTATTTAGTGTTGGTTTATTAATAATCAGAGCTGTCGAGCTGTGATTATTTATCTAAAAATATTAAAAAATTTAAATAAAGTAATATTAATAAATTAAATAAATATTTAAAAATTAAATTTCCAAAAATTTTGAAGAAATTTACAAAACATCCAAGATAATTGATTTTAATCTAAATTTCTTTTGATTTCCTTTTAATATTAATATTTAAGAAGATGAATAATTAAAATTGGTTGTAGATCGATATTATAATAATTGTTTAATTATTTATGGATATGTGAATTTTATCCAAAGGATATTTTTAATAACCAGAGGAATAAAAAAAATTTATAATTAATTTGATTTGGTTTTAGTAATTGTAGTGATTGTTATTTAAATAATTAAATATTGATTTTAAGTAACAATCAAATAATTAAAATAACAAATGAAATATATATGATTCTGTATTTTATAGCTCTTATCTTAATAAACTTCTCACTAAAAATCGATATCGAGCAATCAATCCTTTTATCACTTGACTGAAAATATAGGTATCACGTGACTTTTCACCTTCGAAAATATCACATAGCGATATAAAGAAAAAAATTCTTCGTCCCCTTATCTCGAAAAGGCGGTTTCTTTCAAAGGTGGCCAACTTAACAATAAAGAAAAAAAAGAGCTACGATGGTGGTTGGTAGATATCTTAATCGGTATTAAACCATACCGTTTTGAAATCTCATTTAAAGATTTCGAAAGGCTAATCTGTGTATGCTCCACCCATTAATTTATTTCAAGACTGAGAACCATCCAGGCTGTAAAAAAAAATCATAGATTTAGGATAAGTTAAGTGGGATATATGTTTTCTTTTTTTGATCCTTATATTTTCCAAAAATTTTGAAGAAATTTACAAAACATCCAAGATAATTGATCTTAACCTAAATTTCTTTTGATTTCCTTTTAATATTAATATTTAAGAAGATGAATAATTAAAATTGATTGTAGATCGATATATACGAAAAGACGAATAATTAATATAAAATTGAAATTCATTTTAGTCTAATTCTTTGAAATAAAACTTTAATTACAATTTTTGGAAGATATATAACAAGCTCGTTCAAACAAAAAGAGAAATGCATCGATTAATCCTTTTCAACTTTCAAAATGTACATCTCTGCCAAGCAAAATTCCATTTACATCCTACCAATTTGAAAAGAAAAAAAAAAACAAGATCACAAAATTAACATCGGGAGGAAAAAATTCCATTCGATTAATTTTCCTCGATCATCAATCACCGTAGATTATTCCATTCCCGAACCATAAATTCGCGAGGGTATAATAAGATTCGAGAGTTAATTGAGCACGAGAAGGTGAATCGACGGTGGCTGGTGAATCGAGAATCCCGGACTGGTAATCTGGCCGGTAGCGCGGACGCGGCACACAGCGCCATGTTGGAGGCGAGTGTGGCGAGCGGCGCTCCTGATTGGCCGAGCGGCCATACCGTCTGCCTGTGGAAACGAGAGGGCGTCCCGGTGCTGGCAGTGTTCCACGCGGAAGGCGTCTCGACGCTAAAAACGGCACGCGTCGCGCGGTTATGGACTCGACCCCCTTTCCCGCCCCCCGCCAGACACGGCCACCAGAACCAGTTCACCGAATCGTGCAGACAGACGGCGCGTTTCAACCCCTTTCGAGCCGAGATACGCGGATATTTACATATTTTTAATTTATTTAAATTGGGATTTGAAATGGAAATTTGCATTGGCGAATGGGTCGGTTTTTAAAGTATTGTTATAGATAATTGTAAAAGATGATTCGTGTATAATAATATTTCGCTATTAAGTGGATATATTTTAGGATTAGTGAAAATTTGCTTGTTGGAATTAAACGTAGGAGATATGGGTATTTAGACGAATACGATATATTTTTTAACTTAGAATTAAAGGAAAAGTAGATATATCAGATATTGTTGGATCATTGCAAAGGATGATTTGATGAAGCATTGATGAAGATTCACATTAAATTTATAATTTTTAACTTTGTTAGAAAACATTTTGGAAAAAATAAATTCATCATTTAAAAAAATCTATCGAACATATATAAATCAATCAGTTACATTGAATTAAATTAATATGTCAAATTGCAATGAAAGGATTTTTATGGACAATATCTAATAAAATCACATCGAACAATAAGAAAGATAAGATTTTAAAAATAATGATAAATTAATAAATTATCCTACTACATACTTACATAACATGTAAGAAGCTCGAGCTCGTTGGAAACACGAAATGGGGTTTCGGAGACACAAAACATATTTCTCGGATGAATTAACATTCGAGTGTATTCGACCGAACCATTGCTGCTCGAACGATTCCGACTACGTATCAAGGATGTATCCTTAAGATTTATTGGAATAGGGTTGGGTCGGATAAATGAAACTTGAATGCTCTTCCAAGAGGCGGGGTATCTCTTCTTGGAGTGTAATTTCGCGAAAAACTTTTTTTTCACGATTCGAGTTTCGTAATCTCTCGTGAAGAAGGGTTTCCAAGCGACCGAGCTGCAACCCTTTTCTGCCGAGCTTTTAGTACTCTTGCCTGGCGTGAATTAAGACTGGCTCCTCGAGGATTGGGTTTTTTTTTTTTTTCTTCTTAATTATCTCGGCCACGTTATGTCTTCTTTTTCTTTTCTCCCGTGGTGGATTCAGTTCCCTTCGTTTTGGAATAATGAACGGCGTACAGCTGGAACTTATGATTAGATTAAACTTTTTTTTTAAGCGATATTTGATGAGAAATGATAATATCAATTTGTAAGTTTTTTTGGAAAAGGAAAATATTGTTTAAAATTACCTTGAGAATTTTCGGGACACCTTGTGTAATGATTATAATAATCCTATATGGAAAAAAGAAATAAAGAAAGATAATAAAGATAATGTTTTTCTTATATAGAATGTAATTGTATTTATATAAAAATATCAAAGTTAAGTGAAATATATAAATTTTAAGAGAAAAAAAATCAAATATCTATATTACTTTCTTATTAAATATACCTATTATTAAATATTATATTAGTATATTTTGGTAAATATTAATATTATAGTCATAAATTATATGTAAATGTACATATAATATATTAATTTTTAAATAAATATTATGACTTATATGTTTAAGTATTTATCGAAAAATCTTTCTATACATGTAAACCACTCTTACTCGAATAACGAGGCGATAAATATCGACCCATTACAGTGACAAGAGGTGTTATCGAAAACGTGCGTTTGAGAGCAATAAACTTTGAGGGTAATAAATTTCATTGTAATCCTTGGGTCAAGGTTAAGAGTCCTATATTTTTACCAGCCACTCGATAATTTTTAACTACCGTTATACGAGAGAAACTTCCTGTCTGCAGCTCGTGTCTTGAATTTTTTTCCAATATTTTGTATAACACAATCTTCGCAGCAACAATTCATTTTAACTACTTAAAATTAAACAAGCTCTTCAAACTTTCCAGTATATCTATATACATTTTTTTTAAAAATAATCTATACAATTTTCAAAGTAAATATAATAGAGAATAAATGTAATTAATTAATCCATAAGGATTAATTATATTATCACTTTAGAATAGACATATACAAATACAATGAAATTGAAAAAAAAATGAAAATTAATTTTAATTTCCATCAATGTTTCCCATAAAAATAATTATAACCTATATCTATTAACACTTGTAACCAACAATGTTTATCCTTGAAAATACTTGTCATTAGATACTCTTAAAAAAAAAAAATCCTATGCAAAATCTTCATTATTACCCTCCAATTACACATAAATAATCCTGTTCCAAAATCGACTCAACGTTCCTCTCATTTCACAATCATAGTGTAGCAAAAATGGCGCGTAACCGTGCAACTTTTAATTCGATTACACAGTAAGATGCGTGCTCACGTCTCTGTTGGACGGTGTAAACGGTAAATGGACGGTTCCATAGAAATGGCATAACCACCCCTCTGATACGCAAGAGCTTTCTCGTGTCCTGTGTGTCTCTCGTCACCCCTCGACCAATCTCCTCTGCACACACCGATGTATTTTTCACATGACCACCCTTCTGCGTCCACGATAATATCCCTCGTGACACGTCCTGCCCACATTTCGTCCAGCTTTGCCATTTCCATCTTCTCTTTCGTTCTCGAGGCGTTCTATTTATCAAACTGGAGAGAAGAAACTGAAAGGTGGGCCTTTTGTGCCGGATAAATGGCCAGGATTTGTGTATCGGCCGTTTGGATAAGATGTCCGACTTCTGGGAAAAGAGATTGTTTCATGGTTGTTTGTCGAGTTTCCCTTGTGTAGACGTGTGTTGAATAATCGTGACCAACCATAGATATTTCCACGACTGATTTTATCCTGGAAAAATAAAATTTGTTTTATTTCATGTAATGTTATTATTACATTTGATCAATTCTTAAAATATGTAGATCATATTGGATCATTATTGTGAATACAAGTATCAAGTTACTTTTCATGATTTAATTCTTTTTTTAAATTAATTAATTTCTTGTCTTTTCAATATAGAAAATTTGTTTATATTTTCAAAATACTTATAAAAGAATACATTTATTATTTTATTATTCTTACATGTACAATTTATGATAAAGAAATTTAATATTTTAATGAAAATTTAATCATAAAAATTAAGGGATTAAATTAATAAACTTGTTGCAACAATAAAGTTAAAAAATTTACAATTATATGAATTATAGATAGATAATAGAAAGAACTATTGTAAAAGTATTCTATAAATTTCTAAATCATGAATCATGTATCTATTATATTTTTATATCTTTCTTTTCTTTTCTCAAATTTATTTTTATTATATTTGAGATTAAATGATTGAAATCCATTTTATCATTATATCATTCTATCATCTCATTCATTAATAAATTTTGAATGATTATGTTTTTGGTTGGAGAATATTGCTACTTCCAAAAAGTATTTGTCTCTCTCTTACACACTTCCTCTTCCGTTTCAAACGGTGTTCAGCTTGCCATAAACACATCCCTGGAGATTTGACTTTAGTAGACGAGACACTTCCAGAGAACATTTTCACGTTTCCTACCTGCAGCCTCGATTTCTATATTTACGTTCACCACGACGAATCGAAATTCACGCCCATGATTGAATTTGCCTACCTGTAAAGGGATCTCTCGTGAATTCTCTGTGTGCATTTTGGATTCTAAATTTCGAGCGAGGAAATTTTTGAAAGAGGATTTCCTTAATTTAAAAATCGCTGCTATTTCCATAATTTTGAACGGAGAGATTTAAATTTCTGGAAAAGAATTTTTAATTAAGTCAGAAAAATACTTGTGAAAAAAATTGAAGAAAATTTCTAAAAGAAACAGTATGAATATATTTATTAATAACGATTCTTTTATATTTATTTCGCACTTAAATAAATGAATCTTAAGGAACGAGATACAATTGAGAAATCGTTATTTTAGCTGCTTTGGTTGAAAAGCGTTTGTGTTTAAGACTGAATTGAAAAAATTTTTAAAAGAGAATTTTCTTTCTTACTTGAATCATCGTTATTTTATATAATTGTTTTAATCAAAAATGATTCATATTATATTTCAACGAAGAAAATTTTACGAAATTTTTATATATATAATTATATTTGCTCATGTTAGCTCACGTATTAATAAAAAAAAAAGAAAAATGAAGAAAATTTTTAAAAGAAATTTTTCTTTCAGAAATAGCGTCAAAATGGCGGTCGTGTAGACTCTATTTAAGAACGGAAGCAAATTTTTGAAAATGTCGGGCTAAGCGGTACCCTATTATAGGTCCCGTTTAATGGTTGTACAAGATATCGAACTTTATACCTGGCGCGATATAAACTACAAAAACCTATAAAATCGAAGTATATCTACTTACAAGGTCGATAAGCATTCCCTTTCTTTCTGTTCCAGGCTGATGTTTTTCTTTGTAAACTTGTAAATAAAAGGCCTCAAAGTGTACGGCGCCGTGGAGAAAACGTTTCACCCGTTCGAGCTGTGCAGCAGGTCAGTTAATTTAAATTAAAATTAAATTCGAATCGATATAATTTAGAAATATATATATATATATATATATATATATAGACATATATTGAATTTTGAAATTTTTACTTTGAAAAAAACAATACAAAATATTTAAAAATTTTATTTTTATTTATATTATTATATAGAACATTTCGCATTTATCGAATCTTTTACTCGATCTAAGTTCTAAAATTTAGAGACACGTGTACGATTTAACTAAATTAACAACAATCTCACCTTCTCATAAAACTACAAGATTATTGAGGTGTAGGTACTGTTTTCGCAATTTGTGGTAAGAAAACGATGCGGACAATGCATCTAAGACGAAAATAGCGTGGGAGTTGCGTTATGTGGCAATCGATACATGCGACAAGACGTTTATGAAACCCTTTCGATGCGACATATCACTGTTTCACTATATTCGCTAATGTTTCAGGCTTTCCCGCGTGTTCCAGCCGGGAACACTGGCCGGTATACAAGGTGAGTTGCGCACGAGCCCATTTCTGCATTTTCTTCGGCTTATCGTCGCAAATCAGTGTCTCTCAACCTTTTTGAAATATTGCGAATTCCTTTTCGGAATGTTCAAATAACATGTTACAAATATTCTTTTTCATATAAGGTAAGAAAAACTTTGATTTTTTTTATTCCATCGAATGATTTTTCAATATTCTTTGAATTGCGAATTTTCTTTCGAAATATTCAAATAATTTAGAACCTTTCTTTTTCATAGAAGATAAATATTAAAATTAGCTGTTTTGATTATAGATATGATACTATACTATTAGTTAAGTAAAATATTGCAATGTAATTACATTAAAATAAACAAATTTCAAAATTCACAGGTTGGGAATCACTGATTTAAATAAAATCATTATCACGCCCACGATGCCCACATTCTACAAACATTTCTATTCCACAAAGTATCGATCTTTGAAATTTATTTTATTATACATGTAAACGAGTGTTACACTTGGAAAATGTCTACGAACAATGACACTTGGCAATCAACTATTTTTATCAACCGATTCGCAATACACCTCAAAATACAAACAGCATTGCAAATGGAAAACAGTTATCTGTAAAAAAAATGAAGAACAAGAGGAAGACACATCATCCATTGTTAAAATAATCCCGATAGATGTCTCTTTGAGACAAGACGAGTTAATTCGTGTGTCATGGCCGACCTCGAAATGTCGAGCTAAAAAGTCGGCACGATAACGATACGTACTTGCCGTAAACAGAGGATTGTATACAACTGCGTCGCACTAAACCCATAGCCACTAAACCGCGCATACTACCTATAAATGGGCGAGGTTGCTATAAAGCCCATTCATGATCGCGTCTCCTGTACAACAAACGTCAGGTGGTTCACGCCTCCCCCGCGATTTATCGCACACTCTTGTTCAAACGAGAGTCTCGTGCTTCGTATTTCCCAACCACGATGAGACAAGACTTAAATGATAACAGATGTAGATATGTAGATAGTAGATTGGTATTTTTTTCAATAAGATTTAATGTAGTGAAAATTGAGAGGTTAGATACTTAATTACATCATTGTTATACCGATTTTGTAAAAAAATGAGATTTTAAAATGAGATTTTCTCATTTTGATTGAGATATTTCATATGATTTTGAATAGCATTGTGAAATCGAATTCTTATAAAATATTCTTATTTTTTAATAACGTATCATGAACATATTAGTATGATTATTAAAAGAATTTTAATTATTTGATTATATTGATAATGATCTTTTATGTAAAATCATAATTTTTTATGTAGAAGAGCATTATATTCAATATAACAGTTGATGTTTTATTAATGTATGTATCAGACTTATTATTAGTTAACTGAAATTTTATATTATGTATTTTACATTTTTAAAATTAGAATAGCATGTAAGTATCTATCTACTATGTGAAAATCAAAAAATAGAAAAAACCAGAAATTATTAATTTTCTTGTTCAATTTAGTAAATATTAGAATGAAATAAATATTGCACATCTTTTAAAAATAAGTGTAAAATATTTAAATTATTCATTATATGTTTAGCTATATATTTCTCTGTAAATAGATTTTCAATTATTGAAGTTTAAAAATTAAACTCAAAAATATTCCAAATAATGCATATATTTTGATATAATAAATTTGTTAGTAAATCTATTCATAATTGAAACAATTTCTTAAATATTAAACATAAAATTAGACTGAATAATAAATATTAACCGATATAATAAATTTATTCTGATATAATAAATTTCTAAAAGTCAAGTTTTCAAATTTGAATAATACAGATAAACTTTAATATAATAAATTTGTCAATAGATTTAATAATCAACTTCATATGAAACATTTATGAAATAATTTCATAAAACTAACTGGATAAAATTAAAAATTAAAATTAGATTGAATAATGTAAATCAGTTTAAATATAATAAATGTTGATAGATTCAAGAAACAAATAAAATAGTTTTAATAAAAATTAATTGAAAAATAGATTAATAGAAAATTAATACAGATTAACTCTGACAATAAATTTGTTAATAGAACTAATAGCCAATTAAAATAAGAATCAAGTTCAAAAGTAAAACTAAAAATATAGATCATCTTTGATAGAAGATTCAAAAATCAATCTTAAAAATAGTTTGAATAATATAAATCAATTGTGACAACAAATTTGTTGATAACCTATAAAAATAATTTCCTAAAAAAATAATCTGAATAAAAATTACCTTTAACATAATAAATTTACTAATCAACTATTTAATAATTTCGTAAAAATCAAGTACAAAATCAAACTGAATAATACAAACCTTTCATGTAATAGATTTGCTAGCAGTCAATTGAGACAATTTCGTAATTTCCTAGTCAATTAATTGACACATGGTCTCGCGCGTGGCGCGCTCTAGTGGCGCGAGAGTTTGATGGACAGATGGAACGCGTATGTGCCACCGGAGTTGTTGTCAGACCGTTTTACTTTACTGCCCCATAAAAGTACCGAGATTTAGACTGCAATACTGCCGTGACGTATTGTCGGCACTCGTCCGTGCGTGCACATGCACGCTATGCGCCATCGTGTACGTGGATTCACGCACCGGCGTGAGATTGTGGCAGTCGCGAGACATCATCCATTCCTCCTTTTGCGTGTGACGTCACTCGTGTAAAATACGTAGCAAGAGAACGGTCGAGGACTCAAGTCGTTTATTCGCGGCCGACTCCTTGAATCAGTTCGCAGTATAGTCGTGTCAATGGAAATGTGCCTCGAATGGATAATGTGGCTATTAGGACGATTGCTTTCACTGTATGTTGAATTGTTTCGGTGTTTGATGGTTATGAGCCCTTTATGGCCTTCGATTCAACGTTATTTTCATTTTCTCGAGTCTTACTACAATGTTAACATTTCTTGTTTTATTTTTAAACATGTTGGAATAATAAACAGATTTGCAAGAATTATTGAATTGTCACGATTTAGAATTATTGATAAGAAATTTATTGGAACATAGAATTTTCTATTTTGGAGATTAGATCAGTTTATATTTTATTATTATAATACTACATATATCGTTCAAAGAAAAATTTGTCTAAAAGAGGTTAGTATTTGATATTGTACGTTTAAGAATAAAATCTAAACTATATAAGTACGAGGCATCTATTGATTATCTTTAATAATAATTGAACAATTAGAATATTTTCAACAATTAACCGATATTGAACTAAACACAAAAAATTTAACAACGATAAAGATTGGTCGTTACTCCACAAGATAATAAGTATTGTAAAAAACGTAGTATTGGAATTTACGAATTGATAAAATCGTATGGTAAAATAATATTTTTTTCTCATTGCTTCTTAAAATATTTTAAAAAAATTGAGAAAAATAAAATTCATTATGTCAACAGGCATCTAAAATGTACGTACGCGAAATATTGTAATGGCGCGAAAACTTACATAGGCAAGGGATTTATCATAAGCAAGGAAAAAGAATATAATAGTCGAAGAAATCTGCAGTTCGTCAATCAGATCAGAATTCGGGTCACAGTCGTTTTTCTTTTATTTTTTTCTAGCCGAATCAAGAAAAATGTTAGAAGTTTGAGACGCGGCGTGTTGACGAGCCCTCGGCGCGCGATATTCAGGCTTTCGTGAAGGCTGTGTGTATATGCGTGTGTATATCCGTATTTCGTTGTGTCGCTGGTTCACGCGCGACGAAGAGAAGGGAGAAAGATAGATTAGAGGTTGATAGGCGAGGGTAGGAAAGGGGTACGGGGAATAACGGCGCGGCAGCGCGCGAAGTGGAAGGGGGAAGAGGGAGACGTGTCCGTCCAGAGTTTGGTTGTCAAACGATCCGATAGATCGCGCTCGCATCGCAGTTTAGCCCGTTTGCGCGTCGAGCCGCGGGCAGAGCTCTCAGTTGACGCTCAGTTCGGCTCAGCGAGGCCAGAGAGAAGAAAGGGAGTCTTTTCGTGTGTGTAAACACCGCGCGTGTGTGTTCGCACCAGTCACAGTTCCATGGGGACCGTGCAGCTGAGGAACCTATAACCTGCGTGCTCTCCGTTATATCCGAATCCAGGGGTCTACTACCTGACTTTCCGAGACAAAAAGGAAAAAAAAAGTGACAAAAGAAATAGCATTCGGTCCGACCACGAACACTCCGTTTCTCCTGACTGTGGCGATCCTTGACGCGAATTTGTCTATTGAAGTTTCTTCGGTTCGAATCACGCGTCTGTCTAGTCTAATACGGGCAGATTGAAACGAAGAAATATTTGTTAGGAGGAATAAGGTAAAATAAGATAGAAAAAAGAAAGTGACTGGTGAGGAAGAAGTGCGCGCTCGAGTTGACGTGTGTGCATTCGAAGTAATGAGCAAGGTGACAGTTTCCTTTGAGGAGACGACATGCAGCTCGAGCATGGCCTGGATCGGGACGACGATAACAAGATTGGTCGAGCAGTGAGAGAGACGTGCTCGTACCATTGTTTGACGTGCTCATCGATTCACTTTTCGTGGAAATTACGATTGCCAAGTGTCCTTTTGACATGTTCCAAGAGTGTACTATTTGTTGATCGTTTCGAGCATTTATTGTCGCCGGTGACGTTCGACGATCGCCAAGTTCCGTCGAACGCGCGAAACGACATCGACCGATCCGAACAATAGAATAAAAACTGTTGTTTCACATTCATTACGAATATATCTAATACGAATAGTTAATCCAACAATTCTTTACAATCAGATATCTGTCAACGTACATTTTTAAAGAAGTGCTGTGTCAATTTTTTTGTTTTCGTTCATTCCAACATCGCGCTTTTCGCATCGTATCTTAATTACCGGTCACCGTCATTGCTGTTCGACCACCTGGATTGCCTGGACATCATCATTGGGATTCCATTGACGGTGTGACTGGATTCTCATCGACGACGTGTTCGCACGTGGTTACTTGTCGCCCATCAACCTCAATCGCAACCTCGGTCGTCGTCTCGGACGCGTTGTCGCGGTGGTGGTGGTGGTGCTGGTGCATGGACCTCTTCTCGACGGATTTGCTACGCATTTTATCGCGCCCCTGGGCGTCTTCGTCTCCCTCTCTGTCTATTCCTGGTCTCGCTCTATAACGTATTTCCATCCTTCTTCGATATTCCGTTTGCTCTCTCTCTCTCTCTCTCTCTCTCTCTCTCTCTCTCTCTCTCTCTCTCTCTCGCTCGCCTTCTGGATCACCGTGTGTCGTCTCTCCCTCCATCCCACGCTTACCTACCCCTCCACCTGTCTGCCGCGCTGCTGCACACCCTCTCCTCTCTCCGCCAACCCTCCGCTCGCACGATCACCGTACACCCGTACAATTTTCTTTATCCCCACCTATTCGCGTGCGCCTTCTCTGCCTTCCGCACGCGTTTTCTTTATTTATTCCGCGATTCCACGGAGCAACGCGGTTACTTTCGCACACGATGAAACTTGCTCTTCCGTCCTCGCCTTTTTGAAATCTCACGCGCTTCGCGCAACGACCATTGGCCATCGCCGCCGATCTCCACGCTCGACGGGACCGTTCCCGTAAAATCGACGATAATAACTACCGCTCCGCTCGCCCCCACCCTCCATCATCCTCATCCCTTTTCTTTTCCTCGCCTCCTACTCCCCATCCCCCTCCTCCACCACCTGCGCTCCTCTCTCACCGCGTACGGTGACTCGTTCGCCCGGTCTAACGTTACTCGGTGCGTTACATCGCCGCCTTGCCCGTCCTTGGATCGTATGCGCGTGTCGTAAATGCAACCGCGCGAAATGACGATGCATTACACGATCCGTTGGTGAAAAAAAAAAAAAATCGATCCTTTTATTCCCCGCGCTTCAATCCACCGCCACTTTCTCGCGCACGATCGCGGCCAAAACCGACCGGCATACGGGACCGTGGACATCCGCTGATATACCGGATATCGTTATAACACCGACCATCACCGGCCATCATCTGCACCATCGCCGATCACGTGGCTTGCTCGACGGCGACGCTGTACGACAATGTTCACGCCGCGCCGCTGTGCGGCTCCGGCGTGGGCCACCCTGGCTCTGTTACGCCGATGGGGACAGCTACCGGAGCGGGGAATTCCACCGGGGTGACCTGGTGGGCCATGATGAACGGATCCCTCTACGAGGACAGCCCACCACCGGTCCCGCCAACAGCCTCGAGCCTTATCTCCGTTCAGCAGCAACAGCAACAACAGACCCCAACGCCCGCGTCTCACCAACAAGCGACCACACCAACCTCGCCTGGTGCACCGGCCTCCTCGGCCACGAGCGCGCCTCCGCCGCCAACGGCCAGCGCCAGCTCGACCTCGCCGAGCGCTTCCTCGGTGGCGAGCAACAGCGCGCCAGGACCTCTCCACATACCCGCCAAGAGGTTGACCGCGACACCGGCCGCTTCCTACGGAGAGGTCGGCTGCGTGGATTCCGCCGCCGCGCCCGCCGCTGGACCAGCGGGCGTCATCCGTCATTCCCACTCATCCTCGGCCGGATCTCAAGGCGGCTGGAGTTACAGCCCTCATCATCCACAAGAATCTCACTATTCGTCAGCGGCCGATTCCTTGAACCATCATCAAACGTACGGGGGTAATAACCCCCCGACGTATTACAATCTGGCGGCCGATCCTACCTCCACTTCCGGCTCCTCCAGGGACAACCGGAAGGCGGGCACGCTCAGCTTCTGGTCGCCAGCGGCGGCGACGGCGGGCTCGGCCACGGCCGGGTCCACATCCGATTACAAGTCCTACAATTCGGCTGGAGTCGCGACCACGAGCTCCTCGACGGGAGCAGGTTCCTCTTCCGCGGCCACGGGGGCCGCGGATCCGGCCGTCTCTTCCTGTCATCAGAGCTTCTCCCAGAGTTGGTGCAATTACGCGCCGTACACCACGGCCAGGCATCACCATCCGGTTGACACGGCCGGTCATCATCATCCACATTCGCAGGCAGGGGTACCATATTTGACGCCGTCCGCGGCGGACGACCGAGGAAGAGTCACTGCCGCCATGGTCGCCGCAGAAGGCGCCTTCCCTCACGATGGATACGGGGGCCTCAGGAATTACGGGGCGCCCGAACCTGTCACGTCCAGCCCGTACCCACCTCCAGGTAAGCATCGACTCTCGCTTGGTTTTTTTCTATTCACTTGGTTTTGATAGTGGTATTTCTATCGAGATGTTAATGTGTATTTTGTAATGCGGATTTTTTTAATGAAAAGAGTTGCCACTTTTTTTTTAAAAGTAGTCTTGGATTAATATGAAAAATAATTAGTTTCTTAAATTTGTAATAATATTCTAATATCTTTTGAACGAGATATTAAAATAATTGCAAATATAAAATTTATGTATTATTTTTTTATATTTAATTTTGAAATACTAAAAAGTATGTTAAGGAATTTATAAATTCCAATGTTTTATTTAATTTAAAATAATTTAAAATAAAAAAATAATATGCTATTGTAGGATTAATAAAGCGGGAATCCTGAGCGGGATGGTTCTAATAAATTTGTTTTTTTTTTGTACGCGCAAGGTCATCGCATTGTACGTGCTCCGGCGAATTCACAGGGAAACGAAACGTTGCTGAAAGTCACGAGATCGTGATGTGAATTTCTTCTAGCTTGACCTTGAAACGAGTTAAATAGGCAGAGAGTAAAAAAAAAAAAAAGAATGAATGCGGGATAAAAAATCGAAAATCGCGAAGATCCTGACCTGTCACACCAACGATCCAGTCATCGTTCATTCACGTTCTATTTGGTCATTCTCTTTCGCCTCCCCACCCAAAGTCCTTTTCTCGAGACCCTGGAACCCATGAAACGTCGCATGAGCAACAACGAACCACGGCAGGTTTATTGGCGGCCGTAACTCGTAAACTCTGGCGTGCGCCTCCGATCAGCTGATCCGTTCCATGACCCGTGCAGCCGTTCATTCTTCTACTAACGGCCGTTCCCTCGCTTTCCTTCTCGCAAACGCTGTCCCCGTCACTCCATCCCTCTCTCCATTTCTCTCATCCCAGGCTTCAACTTCGTTTCAATACTTTTTTATCCATCTAGTTGACCCCTGGTTCGGTTACTTACATAACCAATTCGAATTCTGTTCACTGCTAACAGACACAAGCAAACGTTCACTTGACTTCATGACTTTAGACTTTTCATCGTCAAAACATCTCTAATAGAGAAGATTAGCTAGGCTTACCGCGACGAATTTTCGATCAGAAATCATAGAGTTTGAAAAAGAGAAGCATGCATTTGGAATCGTAAAGAATAGAAAAATACGAGACACGGTGGCTGCTCATACGGACACGCTCGACGATAAACGAGATAAAGTTTGCGTGATTCTCTTAGCCCCGAAGTTAATCGTGGTAGGGAGGTGCACGCGCAGGCGTGCATTCTATACAAAGTAACCGAATACGAGCGCCACGTATAGTTTAACCGTTCCCCAATAGATGGCAGCTCCATTATCTTTGTTCGTTCGTCTGGTGTTCCGAAACCATGCTGTTCATACGGTATCGCGTCCAAATATTTCTCCGGCCAAACGTTTATTTATGTGATTTTCAACGACAAGTATCGAAGACAGCTGCCGCCGTTCACGATTCATCGTTTGCGAGCAGATAGGCATCTTCCTGGATGAAAAACATCGAAACGAGGACCGGTTACAGAGAAACGTTGGATGCCCGTCATTTAAAAGCCAGTTTGCTACTTTAAATGAGGTCCAACGTTTTGTGTTTTTAATTTATCGCGCGCTTCCTGCGTTTCTTAGCGGTCTCTAATTAGCGTCACTTCAGATTATTGAATAACCATGATCGTTAACCTTAAATTATTCTCATTATTTTATTTTTCCAGTTTTGATCGTTAAAATTTTAAATTCGTTTTCGGAAACGAACTTTTGTTAAATTAATATTTAAATGATCAGGAAGAAAGATTATCAATACTGATACATCATTAATAATGATTGTCAAGAGTCTGTTATAACATGCTCGTTGCTGGCAACACGCCGACCACAAATCGATACATACGTCATTTATTCCGCAGTTTCGTGGCACACGTCCCTTGTATGTATTGACATTCGTGAGAATTCTGACCTTTGTCAAATAATTTGCATACTCTAGCGTTTTAGTGGGCAATAAATTTCTGACGCTTAAGCAATCGTGCCACGTTATTTTACGAAACGAGACGAGACGAATGTTGCGGAAGGGCAACAGTAATAGGGGTATGGGTAAAGTAATAGTGGGTAAAAATAAGGCAAAAGTAAGGGTGAGAGATATAGAAGAAGGGAAGACTAGAGAGTGGATATTACATGATCTAATAAGGATAGAAGAGAAGAAATTCAAACTAACTTCTAGATTTTTTATTTTATTTTTTATGATCCATTTACCGTTTAATCAAATGTTTAGTAGATAAATCTATATGATCGAAAAAAATAAAAAATAAATTTTTCAAAAAACAATAATAAGGAAAATTTTAAAACTGTCTAGCATTTTGAATTTATTTAAAAATTTTAGATAAATCATATTATTTTTTTGTAAAACTCATATGGAATTTTTTTAACTTAATTTATTATAATTTTTTTAACTTAATTCAATTATAATTAAATATATATATTATAATTAAATATAATTAATAAAAATATTATATAAATTTAAATATTTCAATGAATATTAGATAGAAAATTTTAAGAATGAATCTCTTTAAGAAAACTCTTCTTTGAAAAAACCAAGATGTTCAGTAAGAAATAACAATTTTGAGGAGGATACGTATCAGCATACGTAATACGTTGCATACATAACAATGTCCATGAGGTTTAATATGGGGAATAGCAGGTGGGAGAAGGCAATTTGGTTGCGCTTATGACCGTGTAATGTTGCCAGACTCACGAAGCTGTTGCGTTTCGTGGCTATGCAACAATTCCTCGCCATCGTTGTTCGTACTTAGGTTAAAGATAGACGGGCAAGTGCCGACTGCTTTCGTAATCCCTTCGTTTCGCACGCTACGTGCGATCTCTTTCAAAAAGATGATATTTATATCTTGTTTTAACGTTAGAACTAGAAAAATAAATAAATATCGATGTTATTTTAACAAAAAAATTTCTACATTTTTAATAAATGTAAATAAAAATAAAAATTAAAAATCAATTTAAGTGAATAGTCCTTAAATAGTTTTAATATTAATATTAGAAATCAAATTATAATTTATAAAATTATTTTATAAAAATATTTTTGATAAATTAATATTATAATATAATAATAATAAAGATATATAAATACAAATACCATCTATTTATTTTCATATATATCATTTTTAATTCATTTATATCTAAAATATTAATTATTATGTTGAATCTTAATTACAATTTTAATTTAAACAATTTTTAATATTGGCTACTCTTTCTAATTTAACCTAAAATAGAATTTTCTCGTCCTTTTTTTTATTCAACAAATAATAAAAATTTATAATTAGTTAAGCTAATCTCTTGAAATCATAAAAGAGAAAAATTCTAGAGCAAGAAACCGAGCCACGAATCATAGGATTCTCGAATCATTTACAAACACGGAACATACTAACAGTTCCGTGTTTCAGATTCCCGTTTCATGTTTTCTGTACGGTTAGTACATTCGGTCCAATTATATCATATCGGCTGGTCGTCGCGACGCAACATGACGAACCCTTCGCTACATGCGTCACGCGCGCGCATATACATACACGTAATCTGTAACATTAAGAACCCGCTTTGAGTATAAATTTCTCGATCTCGTGACCTCGCGTTCTTTTTCTCTAAAAAAATTCTAATAAATTCTGTAAGGAAACACAATCTTTTTAATAGCTTTTTTTTTATTTTTAGGAAAATTGTCGATATCATTTTCTTAAAAATGAAATTATGATTTGTATTGATTTTCGTTGTAGTAAAAATATTTTATTCTTTAAAAAAAAAATTGAATGTTATAAGATTTAGATATTTTTAAATAGAAATTTGAATTTTTATTTCTAGTAGGATATATTATTGTTGAAAAAACTTCACTAAATGTTTAAAGAAAATAGATTAGTTTCTATGTATTGATCCCAGACTAACAGTATAAATTCAAGATATTAGAATTTATAGTTCGCATAAATATAAATTTCTAATGCAAAACATTGAATATAATTCTACTTGTTTTTCCTTCGGAGCGCATTCATATAAAAAGAAATTTTGAAACTGTTTATAAATTACAATTATAGACTTTAATAAATTTTTTATTTACAATATTGATATATGGTAATTAATATGTACAATCAAGTGTGTTACGCTTATCGATTCAAAGGATTTTCAAAGAAAACCCTTGAAAGAAAAAAAAAATTTCCTAAGGACAAATCTGAAGACAGTATATCGATTTGTTTCAATTGTAACACGTAACAAGTGTAAATAGAAATTTCATTTGGGACAAAACCTAACGGTACTAGTTACGCACCGATACATCAACTAATGAACCGATGTATTTGCTCTCGATTCTGTTGACTTGTACAAATCTAATAATTCCCTAAGTCGCGAGAAAAGAAACAGGTTTGGTTAGTTTCCTCGTTCGAATCTGTTCGATCACATAATCGCATCGTACCTGTTTCCATATCTTGTATATTTATTTCTATACAAATAATTTACTTGTAAAAATATAATATTATATGTAAAATATTATACGACTGTTTATTAATTTTTAATTGATATTATGGAATCCTTGAATAAAACATCAGAATTTTATTTAAATTCAAATTGTCGATAAAAAAGTGACCGATTTATTTGTTCGTAATATATAACCTATACAGTCGATAAGCGTAATCTCACTATTGATGCAAAATTTAATCATAAGATGTATTTCTAGTTAGCACACTAGGTTGTTTGTTATCGGCAAACTAATTGTGTTAAGTGATGTGGGGTTCCTCCCCATCTTCGTTGTTTCCCGCAGGTTCCCTGGCGGGAGTCGGCGTAGGTGTCGGCGTAGCTGGTATGGGCGTCGGTTGTGGAAGCTCGAATCCATTGGAATGGACTGGCCAAGTGACAGTACGGAAGAAACGCAAACCGTATTCCAAATTCCAGACACTTGAACTAGAAAAGGAATTTCTATTCAACGCTTACGTGTCGAAGCAGAAACGGTGGGAACTCGCGCGAAATCTGAATCTGACCGAGCGACAGGTGAAGATATGGTTTCAAAATCGACGGATGAAAAATAAAAAAAATAGTCAACGGCAGCAGCAGAATAATAACAATAACAACAGCAGCGCCAATAATGCAAATCACCACGCGGCGACCGGTAGTCACCACCATCCGAGCGCCGCGCATGCGCCACCCTCGAGTCATCACGTGGTCGCGCAGGCGCACCACGCAAATGGTTCCGCGAAGCATCATCAGTGACCCGTGGCCTTCTCTGGGGTCGTCTTCGGCCATCCACACTCTAATCACAGCTCTACAAACGGTTGCACAGGAACTGGGATCGGGACCGGGACAGGGACAGGGACTGGGAACGCCGCTACCCATTCCAACAGCCACGCGAGCCTGGTTACAGGTCACAGCCACACGCTTCACGCGCCTCAACCTCAAACACCTCTACCGACCCACGCCGCCGGTGCCTCGAGCACCGTCACGCCCCCCACCGCCGTCGTTCATCCACACATTCACGCACACGCTCATCATCATCAGTTGGCGCACGTGGCTCAGCAGTATCCTGCGCTTCTTCATCAGACGCCTCATGGCCTGGCTGCCTGAACTTTCAGGTTTTTTGACACCCCAGAGAAATCGAAGGAGTCGACGAATCATCCATACGGTCGATTCGCAATGCAGCAATTTCTCATCAGTCCTCGTAGTCGTCGTCATTGTCATTTGAATAATCGGCATCCACGACAGAACGTCGGATAGATAGACACGTAATCCACATACACATACACACACACATACATACACTTATCGAACTTTGTTCAGCAGCTATTCAAAGACTGCCTATCACTTGTAAGAAGAGATAATGTTTCCGCGAGTAGTATATTATTATTATTATTATTATTATTATTATTATTATTATTATTATTATTATTATTATTATTATTAATTATTATTATTATTATTATTATTATTATTAATTTTATTATTATATTTATTATTATTATTATTATTTTATTATTATTATTATTATTATTATTATTATTATATTAGTATTATTATCATTAATTTTATTATTATTAATTATTATCATTATTGTTATTGTTATTATTATTATTATTAATTTTATTATTATTTTTATTATTATTATTCTTATTCTTATTCTTATTATTATTATTAATTATTATTGTTATTATTATTATTATTATTATTATTATTATTATTAATATTATTATTATTATTATTATTATTATTATTATTATTATTATTATTATTATTATTATTATTATTATTATCGGTCATCGTCATCCCTATCGTCATCCATGGTTATTATTCAACAGAAGATAATATTGTTGTATAGAATGTGCGTGATTTATTGCGGCGTCCTTGGAACGTCAACCAACCAGACTCTTTTTTTCCCGCGTGTCGGTATATCAGGTGTCGGTCTTCTTCGAGTAGTGCGCATGTCGTATGCGGCACCGAACAATCTGTCCAATTCGTAATTCGGTAGTAATTTCCTCCAATTATATATATATATATATATATATATTATATATATAGTGAAGCAAATTAGTGTCACTTAGTGTCTGTCCTAAGCAGCCCCCTCCCCTTTACCTTTATTCCAATCTGGACGAACGATTTCTGTCCTCGTTACTCTCTTTCCTTTTCAATATCGGTCTGTATCACTTGCTCGACCATAAGTTTACTTTGTCTTGCACTGTTCAGCTCAATCAGAATCAGAAGAGAATTTAACTAAAACATCTTGAATCTTTGGCGATTACGCGGAAGTCCAGTCCAAGAAAACGACGACATTGGTTCCCATTGCTACGATATTCGTCCGGATCGGCCGAAGAGAACCGCTTCTTAGGGGTAAGTGTATCGAGGCGAAAAAAAGCGCGCGATTTTTAAAATTACGATCGATGTTGTTCGCGCGAATTCAATTCTATTTGTTCGATATTTGTTGAGAGATTGAAAAGTTTTTTTTTTTTTGTTAAATTTTACGTTTATTTGTTTGACGAACGTGAAACGTTGATCGCTACTGTCTGTGATTTCGCGGAAAGTACTAATATTTGCATATAAAAACGTATATTAGTTTTTTTTTTGTCGCGAGACGAGTCTGATCACGACGAATTAGTCGTTCTATAGGATCCAATCGATTTTTATTTTGAATTCCAGCTGAACAGTGAGACGTAAACCGATTTTCGATTTTGTACTATCCAACGTGCGCAAGTTCGCTGACGAGTTGCAACGGGATGAAATGATTTAGATCTTTGTAGATAATCTTCTATACTCATTATAATTCGATGTTTCATCCTGTGTGAGATCGTCAGTCGAAAAATCGTTAATAACGAAATCAGAGAAGATCAAAATGAGAAATTAGAACTGGGTTCTTCCTAATCTTCGACAAAACGATTTGTGACAAATAACAAAGTGGACTCGCTCATTTTCGCAAAGTGTTTTCGTCGAAGACACACGTCTAAGATGGACCTGGTCCAAAGCAACGATGCGTTCGGAGAATTAGTCTAATTATGTCCAGAATGTTGTATTCATTGCCTACCAAGGATCGCAAACTAGTACCTATAATTCTTATGTTATATGTAAAAAAAAAAAATCGATTTAGATTTTAAAAGCATACCTAGTGGACTGTCGAGTGGAATACCACTCTGAGACTGAGGTTAGGATCTCAGTCGTGGAATGAATGATATTGTGAATCGAATTCTTATCGTTTCAAATTCAATTTTTCGACGAGAAAAAAAACAATTCAATTGTTATTTATTTGTTAAGTGTGAAATTATTTGTTTTGCTTGGAAAAAATTCCAAATATATGTGATTAATCCAGAATTCAAATTCGATCACTTTCCTCGTTTGAAATGGCATTCGTCTTTGGATCTGGTTATAGTAACATTGTTGACAAATTGAAAAAAATTCGAAATTCGTTCGCGAGACTGGAAAAAATTTACATAATAAAATTGATGATTAGTTTCTCTTTTCAGATTCGAGGATGAATGTTATCCCTACGAACGAGATCCTAAATGCGGTCATAATCTATAAGAAACAAATAAGGGTTCACCTTTTAATCGGTACGTCAGTGAGTAAGTAGGTAATTTAATCGGATGTTAAATGAAAATAAATATCCCGGATCTCTATTCTCTAAGGTGCAACATTATCTAAATTATAAGGGCCGCTGAATGAGTATGCATGCCTAAGGTATATTATATAACATATACGCGTATTTCTCGAATGTGTGTGAGTGCGCGCCCGCGCTCATGCGTTTACATCCATATGCACGTGCAATATTGATTAAAAATTTGAAATCACTAATTTATATCTATAAAAATATTTAAGAAAAAAAAAATAGATTAAAATATTCTTTTGCCAAAAATTTGTTGATAAATTAAATAAGATTTAAATATTTGAAAAATAGATTAGAAAATTTTTTCGTTACGAATCTATTAGGATCAAGTGAAATTGTTATCCGTAACGTTGAATTAAGAGTAAAATTAAAATTACAATTGAATTGAAATGTGATTCCAAATTTTTGATCGATAATATATGTGAAGTATTTGAAAAGATGTAAGTGTCATCGGAAGAAAAATCAATAAAGAGAAAGTGGTATAGGATTGGAATTTCTTAAAAGCGTAGACGCGCATGCGCGCGTGTTTGTGCACTCATGGGCGCATCAGAAGAGAGAGCACGCAGCGCGTAAGTGTGAGAGAGACAGAGAGCGAGCGCGAGAAAGAGTGAAAGAGAACGAAAAGAATTATCTGAAATAACGTTATACGTAACGATAAATAGAAAATCATTTATCGTTTATTTATTTATCATTATCATATTATTGTGAAACTTGACGTGAAACGGGAGGAAACAACGAAACAGCAAGATATGTATTGTAATAATTAGACTTTAACTTTTAAAATGGAGACAATGAGACAGAAACGTAAGTATAAATATTCACAAACATTCGTCTCAAGTACGAAAAAACATACACGAAATGAATTATAATTTCGAATCGGTAGCAATTCGTTTCGTTGATCATCATATTTCTTTTAAAAACTTAATTTAAAGATTAGATAAAGAAATTAGATAAATTTAAATACAAATTATTTTTTCGTTCTTTTTATATTAAAAGCACAAATGTGTAATTCGACAAATTAGTGGAATTTTACACTTCAAAATATATTAAGACAATTACAATAGTGTTTGTTTTAGTGTCCAGACTTTTCTCGCTTTAGCATCCATCGTTATCTCCAACAATTCTTGGAAGCGAGGTTCGAGCGTGCTTAACGAGGTAACTTTATCTGAATCAGACTCATTTCTTTCGCTTGGTTGAATTCGCACAAGTTAGCTCCTCCGTTTGAACGTATGGACTGTGGACATTAAAGCGGCCACTACAGTATTAATCTCAAAATTTTTGCAATTTATTTAGTTTCGAGTCCAATTTCACTACAAAATAATAATTTCATAGTAATATAAATTCAAAGATAGAAAATTTGCACATTACGATTTACTGAAAAAATAAAAATTTAACAAAATATCCATTGCATAATTACTTCATTGTGCTTTATTTTTTTTTATTCAAATGTGTCTATGAAATGAGTTGTTAACGATGTCGAATGTAATTCGAATAAACACACTGTGAGATTAGGTCTCGGAATAAACGATATAATAGATACCGCCGCGACTACTATTAAATACGATTAATTATATAACGATGATAAAGTATCGAATACACAAGTAAAATAAGTAAGATTAAAATTGGAGACACGAGAAACGAAACTGAACAGAAGTATCGAGAAAGGAAAAGGGGATATAGGGAAATTTTGTGAAGATTAAAGTTAAAATCAGTACATCATTCGGATTCTCAACATGGATTATTATCAATAATAGCGATTAGTTGCTAATTGTCTTGCCGCTGACGATCTTCAATGCGAATATTACGATGATTAATATTATACCACGATTGATTATATTATATTATTATATTAATTATTATTATTTTTATTATTATTATTTTATTATTATTATTATTATTATTATTATTATTATTATTATTATTATTATTATTATTATTGTGAGCGTCACGTTAATATTATGTTATTGTTTTTATTGTGTGTTTTTTTGTATGTACCTATCAGTCTATTACGATTATGATATTATCATCATTATCATCATTATTATCATCAACATTATTATTATTTATTAATTGATATTATTATTATTATTTATTAATTATTATTATTATTATTTTTATTTTTATTATTATTATTATCTTTATTATCATCATTATCATCATCATCATCATCATCATCATCATCATCAT